>NC_057804.1:656594508-656615153 GCF_018294505.1 Triticum aestivum
AAATGCTGATGCGTGGATGCCTTTTGGTCCCGGTTGGTGCCACCAACCGGGACCAAAGGCCCTCCTGCCTAGGCTTGGCGCACCGGCCACGTGGAGGCACATCTGTACCGGTTCGTGTTAGAACCGGGACTAAAGGGGGGAGGCATTAGTAACGACCCTTTAGTCCCGGTTCAAGAACCGGGACTAAACACCCTTACGAACCGGGACAAATGCCCTGTTTTCTACTAGTGATTGGGCTTCTTTTCTTCCACCTTCAGGGTTCTGCAATCTTTCTAGCATGTTATCGACCTGTGTAGAGTGGACTAAACTAAACTTTCTTTGTCAAGTAAATATCAGTGACTAGTGCAATTTTCAATTGAGTATGAAAATCAGAGTTCAGAATAGGGATCTTGTAATGGTGTCAATTGGGTATGAAATTTTATTATTTTAGAGTTCAGAAAAGAGGGCTTCCAGTTTTACTTAGGGTTGGGGGGGATTTGGTCCATACAGGGTAACCCCTAACCTCTCTCAACTCTCATGTCATCTGATGCTGCCTTTGGTGGAGCGGATTTTTTGATCCATTACTTCTCCATATCGAAACCCATTTCCCTCCTGTTGAGGTTAATACTGAAGGTTTCTAGTGTGTCCGGGGGCTTTTCTTTGGATTCACCCTCATAGAATTTAGTTTAAGTTTAATGTTAAAAAAGGTCTTTGTTGGTTCACTGGCTCATTTCCTTCATTCTGATTAGGTTGATTAAGGTTTGTGGTCTGTCTGTCTATCTGTCTAATGACACTTGAATTTTAACTTGTTAGAATTTAATCTAAATTTAATGATGATAATTCAACTTGTAGTCCAGCTGAGAAATTCATGCTTTCTATATACATGGTTTGTACTATGCCTTTTATTCAATTCATTCACTCCTTTTAATTGGGTCATTCTGCTGCAAACAATGTTTACATGTTGCTCTTGTAGCTGAGAAATTTTGAGGTCTGTCCAAGGAATGTAGCAGATTTATTACTAGCTTTTTACTCCAATAGATAGATATCCATCAATACATGGTCTTGAACATGTCACATAATGGCACAACTGTTTTACGTCAACCTATGATATTTGTAGTTTTTGCCTGTCATAATGCAACTAAGCATACTAGTCTCAACCAAGCATACTAGTTTTTTGTAGTGAGACAGTAAGATAGTGAGACAGTAGGAAGGAAACTTCCCAGATTATGTAGAAAGAAAATACTTGGTTTGACATCAAGTACCATGACATGAATCAAAAAACATATACGGTGGGAAAAATAAAATGGCAGAACCTGGGAGGTTCAGAAATGCCATTACGAAGCGACGTTGCTTGTTACTTTCCTAAAATGTGCATCTCATTTATTTGTGTTTTTATTTGTAGCTGTATTTCTCAACTAAGCATACTAGTGTCGCAATACACTGTTTTGCAGGTAATAGTGTCATAATATTTGCCTGTCATACCAGCTGAAACTTGACAGTGTTTCCTAAAAACACTGTCACTGCCACTAAAAGCATGACAATATAATTTCTAGTTTGTGTTTTTATTTGTTCAGACTGTCATTGTATTGCTCAACTAGACAATTAGTGTTTATGAAGAAGAAGAATAAACCTGCTGCTGCTGTTGTTATGCCTGTATTCACTGCTGTTGTTGCTGTACTTGTGATGATGGTGTACTTGTGATGATGCTACTTGTGATCTTCTGAAATGACCCATTGGCGACTTCACTACTGCTAATGTTGTACTTGTGATGATGTTGTACTTGGGATAATGATTTTGCAGGTACCCCCGAGAGGCCCTTGAGTTTGCCGGAATGTCGATTAACTTCCGTTCCGGCAAATTCGGGTACTCCATATGTCCTATTTTCAGCAAAGGTCATGCTGAAATTTTCCGTGAATTTTAGCATGACTTTGCTAAAAATAGAACATATGGGGTACTTGCGACTAATGCATGGGCTGGGGTATCTTAGTACTTAGTTAAGTAGGATCAACTGCCCCCGCCATTCTTGCTGCATAGGTGGCAATAGAGCCAAGTGATTAGTGCCAAGTGATTAGGCCCAACCTAGGGTGCCTCGACATCGATAAACCCTAAATGATGAAAACTTAACTTAGCATTTAGGGTGCCTCGACGTCGACAAACCCTAAATGATGAAACCTTGGCTTCTATAGGGTGCCTCAGTGTCGATGAGAACCTAAATGATGTACGCTTAGGATTTTAGGGTGCCAATAACCTAAATGATCTTGTTCCTTGACAATAACCAACTTTTTGACCAAACTTTTTTCCTATTTAAAGCTAAACATGGCCAACAACGATGAGGCCGGCGGTTCGGGCGGCAAGCAATTCTGGGAGCTGTCCCAGGAGATGGAGGAACAGCCTCACCGCTATGAGGACGACGCGGAAGACACCGATCCTGACTACACAACCCCTAGTGGCATCGGGGATGACACCACTGATGGTGCCGCCGAGGATGCCACCACTGATGGTGTCGCCGAGGATGCCACCACTGATGATGGCGGGGCACGCACAGATGGCAGCCAATCGAAGAGGCAACGGAAGGACCGGCGCTGGAACGCGCTCCGCACCGTCAAGGAGGAATTTACTCAAGTGGACTCTGACGGGCATCCAACGGAGCCCAAACATATAGTCAAGGGGTACTCGGTTCAACTCGGGTGCATTCTTCGGAGCACCGTCTCAATCAACACCGAGAACCTTAGGCATAAGGACCGAGGGAATTTGCGCAACCTCCTCTTCACGAAGCTGCACGAGCGATACAAGTTCCCCGCTGAATTTGAAAACACACGCCTCTCAGGGAATAAAATGAACAGTGCCGCCCTCACGAGGATGAGCACGGCCCTGTCTACTTGGAGAAGCGCGGTGAAGAGAACGATTGAGAAAGGTGATAGTTATGAGAAGATCAAGGCAAAAAATCCTTCGATCAGCGAAGATGACTACAAGGAGTTCAAGATCAAGTGCGAGAGCAGTGCAACCTCCGAATCAAGTCAGTGGGGGAAAGAAATGCGGGAGTTGAACTTAGGGGAACACAAACTCGGTCCCGGCGGTTACAGAGTGGCGGATCCTATATGGAACAAGGAGGATCGGAGCGTGCCGAGCAAGGCCTACCGCCCCGCTTCGAGAAATACAGAAGTGACAAGCAGACCAGGAACTATGTCAAGGCCGGGTACAAGGAGGACCCGATAACAAAGGAGCTTACCATGGATCCGAAGACCAGGGTGCTTGAGCTTGTTCTGGTGAAGGAGACTGAAAGCAGTAGCACGGGGTCGTCTCAGAGCACCCCTGCTTGGGACAACACTCTAAATAGGGCGTTGAACGTAATGAAAAACAAGGATAAGCTCAGTAAGCTGTCGTCAGCTGGTCGTGTGTCCGACAAAGGCTTGTCCACAAAATGGTGGTCATACTATACCGCTGCTGGGCGAAAGGAGAAAAAGACCAGCTCGGAAAGCCAGTCGCGCGGGGTTGAAGAACTCAAGGCACAAGTGGCGCGGATTCCGGAGATTATCCAAGAGCAAGTGCAACAACAACTGGGAACCACGCTCACCGGCATTATGCCTACCTTGATTCATGGGCTGACGACGTGGATTGCGGGTGGCCAACAGGGGCCGCCCCCGATTCCCAGCTTCACGGCCAGCAACTCGCACAACGCGCAGGCGGCGCCATTGGTGTCTCTGGCAGCGCCATTGGTGTCACCGGCAGCGGCGGTATTGGTGTCTCCAGCGCCGGCACGGGCATTGGAGCTTAATGCACCCGGGTGTACGCCGGTCGGCACCTCGCCAGCAAGCGGCCCCTCCGTCAGTTACACGCCCGCTGTTGGCGGTGCCTCGACATTAGCCGAGCTCGACGCCATCATCATGGTAACTAATTAAGCCTCTCGGCCGAGGACTTCATCTCCTTTTGCCTTTGCCTAGGCATCCCTGACGCCCTACATGTTTTTGCAGGGCGCCGCCGATGTTCCGTGCACTCTCCTGCACTTCGTTCAACCGGGCAACCCCGTGTTCCATGGTAAACCGATGCCACCCACCGTGTATAGGGTTTAACTGGTTCGGGTGCTGTCAGGCTGCGACGAGTTGTTACCTCCGATTCGACCCGCCGGGACCGACGAAGATGATCTGATGACCCTCAGCGCCAGCCTAAGCTGGCCCCTGCTTTGGCCGAAGAGCTAGATTCGATTGGGTGCGGGGGACACCACCCCAAGGACAACACTGCCAGTCGTGCCAGCGCCAAGCCATGGCAAGATGCCGCAACGCTACCGGACATGCCGGACATCCCTATGGCACAGGATCCGACATGCATATGGCACAGGATCTGGACGATGACAACAACGACGATGGCCGTACATTTAGCAATGTCGATAAGTACTTTCCCGAACATGGGTACGATGACGAATTCTGCGGGCCTCTTTCTCAAGAACCCAACCCTACAAAAGACGACTGCGGTCTAGCTGGTACGGCGGAGAAACCCAATTGCAACAGGCGGCGTCTGGCGTTCAGTTCTCAGGAGACGCCTCCAGCTGCCGACTTCACCGAGCCTCAGATAGCCGAGGTGCGAAATATTATCAGCCCCAACACACTCAAGAAGGCGGTCTGTGAGCAAAACTCGGTCCCATTACAACAGAAGAAGAAGGGATGGAAAAGAAAGAGTAACAAGGGTGCAAGCCATCTGGCACCGAGTACGATCCGTGCTCAGGACGGGCCACCTTCACCTAAGGATATCTCGAGGAGAGTGCATGTGGCGGGTAGGGCGATGCTATCGACAAATATGCTCAAGGCTGCAACCGGTGCTATGCGGAGTCTGCATGACAGTGTTCTTTCTTTGGAGAAGCGGCGTCTCAGATAGAATGATGTGGCATACCCGGTTTTCGTGGCCAAGGTGCTAGAGGGCAAGGGCTTTGTGGATGGCGCCATCGCGGGTACGATTGTCCTGCGGTTTGATGACATCTTTGCTATGTTTAACCTTCATCCGTTGCACTACACCTTCGTTCGGCTGTTTTCGCTGAGTATGGAAATGCGGATCATTAGAGACAAGACCCCGGACATCGTGATAGTCGACCCCTTCTACATGCGTGCCAAGATCTTGGGCAGCGCTCGGGACCGGCATGTCATGAGTTCTTACCTCGAAGGCGTCATTCTGGCAAACCCAGATAAGGATAACTTCCTCGTGCCTTACTTTCCCGAGTAAGTCATCCCCTAACCGCCCCATAACATATGATTTCTTAGATTTCGATCATTCTTTTTTTTCTAACATTCCGTGTTCTGTGCAGTGACACACATTGCACACTCATCCTCTTAAGCCCGAAATATTCCATGGCCAAGTATTTCGACCCGGACCGTGACTCCAAGATAGACTACACAAATATTAAGAAAGTTCTTGATGATGTTCTCCCCGGCTACGCCAAATCTGGAGGCACCTTCACCAAGCCAGTTCGTAGGCGGTACAGCGCACACGTGTTTGCCCACAATACAAAGTTCTCCTGCGTCAAGCAGCCGCCTGGCGGTCAGAAGGATGCCTACTACGCCCTCCATCACATGCGGGCGATCGTATGGGACCATCATCACCTTCTACTACCAGATAATTGCCAGCTCTTGAGCACTTCATTGGATTTCCCCGAAGAGGAGAGGATGATGCAGCAAAGTAGTGTAAGTATTTCCCTCAGTTTTGGAGAACCAAGTTATCAATCCAGTAGGAGACCACGCTCAAGTCCCTCGTACCTACAAAAAACGATAGCTACTCACAACCAACGCGATTAGGGGTTGTCAATCCTTTCACGGTCACTTACGAGGGTGAGATCTGATAGAGATGATCAATAATATTTTTGGTATTTTTGATATAGAGATGCAAAGTAAAAAGCAAATAATAAAGTGATGGAGATTGATATGATGAGAATAGACCCGGGGGCCATAGGTTTCACTAATGGCTTCTCTCAAGAGCATAGATATTCTACGGTGGGTGAACAAATTACTGTTGAGCAATTGACAGAACTGAGCATAATTATGAGTATATCTAGGTATGATCATGTATATAGGCATCACGTCCGAGACAAGTAGATCGAAACGATTCTGCATCTACTACTATTACTCCACTCATCGACCGCTATCCAGCATGCATCTAGAGTATTAAGTTAAAAACAGAGTAACGCCTTAAGCAAGATGACATGATGTAGAGGGATAAATTCATGCAATATGATAAAAACCCCATCTTGTTATCCTCAATGGCAACAATACTATACGTGCCTTGCAACCCTTTCTGTCACTGGGTAAGGACACCGCAAGATTGAACCCAAAGCTAACCACTTCTCCCATTGCAAGAACTACCAATCTAGTTGGCCAAACCAAACGGATAATTCGAAGAGACTTGCAAAGATAACTCAATCATACATAAAATAATTCAGAGAAGATTCAAATATTATTCATAGATAAGCTGGATCATAAACCCACAATTCATCAGTCTCAACAAACACACCACAAAAAGAAGATTACATCAAATAGATCTCCACAAGAGAGGGGGAGAACATTGTATTGAGATCCAAAAAGAGAGAAGAATACATCTAGGTACTAGCTATGGACCCGAAGGTCTGAAGTAAACTACTCACACTTCATCGGAGAGGCTATGGTGTTGATGTAGAAGCCCTCCGTGGTAGATGCCCCCTTCGGCGGAGCTCCGGAACAGGCCCCAAGATGGGATCTCGTGGATACAGAAAGTTGCGGCGGTGGAATTAGGTTTTTGGTTCCGTATTTGATCTTTCGGGGGTACGTAGGTATGTATAGGAGGAAGGAGTACATCGGTGGAGAAACAGGGGGCCCACGAGGTAGGGGCGCGCCCTAGGGGGGGCGCGCCCCCCACCCTCGTGACCTCCTCTTTTATTCCTTGGAGTAGAGTCCAAGTCTCCTGGATCACGTTCGGTGAGAAAATCACGTTCCCGAAGGTTTTATTCCGTTTGGACTCCGTTTAATATTCCGTTTCTACGAAAGACTGAAATAGGCAAAAAACAACAATTCTAGGCTGGGCCTCCGGTTAATAGGTTAGTCCCAAAAATAATATAAAAGTGGAAAATAAAGCCCAATATAGTCTAAAACATTAGATAAAGTAGCATGGAGCAATCAAAATTATAGATACGTTGGAGACGTATCAAGCATCCCCAAGCTTAATTCCTGCTTGTCCTCGAGTAGGTAAATGATAAAAAAGAATTTTTGATGCATAGTGATACTTTGGCATAATTTCAATGTAAATCTTCTTAATTGTGGGATGAATATTCAGATCCGAAAGGTTCAAGACAAAAGTTCATATTGACATAAAAGTAATAATACTTCAAGTATACTAATCAAAGCAATCATGTCTTCTCAAAATAGCATGGCTAAAGAAAGTTATCCCTACAAAATCATATAGTCTGGTTGCTGCTCTATCTTCATCACACAAAGTATTTAATTATGCACAACCCCGATGACAAGCCAAGCAATTGTTTCATACTTTAATAATCTCAAACTTTTTCAACTTTCATGCAATACATGAGCGTGAGCCATGGACATAGCACTATAGGTGGAATATAATGGTGGTTGTGGAGAAGACACAAAAAGGAGAAGATAGTCTCACATCAACTAGGCGTATCAACGGGCTATAGAGATGCCCATCAATATATATCAATGTGAGTGAGTAGGGATTGCCATGCAACGGATGCACTAGAGCTATAAGTATATGAAAGCTCAACAAAAGAAACTAAGTGGGTGTGCATCCAACTTGCTTGCTCACGAAGACCTAGGGCACTTTTGAGGAAGCCCATCATTGGAATATACAAGCCAAGTTCTATAATGAAAAATTCCCACTAGTATATGAAAGTGACAACATATGAGACTCTCTATCATGAAGATCATGGTGCTACTTTGAAGCACAAGTGTTGTAAAAGGATAGTAGCATTGTCCCTTCTCTCTTTTTCTCTCTTTTTTTTATTTAGGCCTTTTCTCTTTTTTTATGGCCTCTTTTTTTTATTTTATTTTCGTCCGGAGTCTCATCCCGACTTATGGGGGAATCATAGTCTCCATCATCCTTTCCTCACTGGGACAATGCTCTAATAATGATGATCATCACACTTTTATTTTTCTTACAACTCAACAATTACAACTCGATACTTAGAACAAAATATGACTCTATATGAATGCCTCCAGCGGTGTATCAGGATATGCAATGAATCAAGAGAGACATGTATGAAAATTATGAAGGTGGCCTTGCCACAAATACCTACATGTTCATGCAAAAAGCAATATGACAATGATGGAGCGTGTCATAATAAACGGAACGGTGGAAAGTTGCATGGAAATATATCTCGGAATGGCTATGGAAATGCCATAATAGGTAGGTATGGTGGCTGTTTTGAGGAAGGTATATGGTGGGTGTATGATACCGGCGAAAAGTGCGCGGTATTAGAAAGCCTAGCAAAGGCGTAAAGGTGAGAGTGCATATAATCCATGGACTCAACATTAATCAAAAGAACTCATGCACTTGTTGCAAAGATTTAGAAGTCATCAAAAACCAAAACACTACGCGCATGCTCCTAGGGGGATAGATTGTTAGGAAAAGACCATTGCTCGTCCCTGACCGCCACTCATAAGGAAGACAATCAATAAATAAAATTGTGCTCCAACTTCATCACAAAGCGGTTCACCATACGTGCATGCTAAGGGAATCACAAACTTCAACACAAGTATTCTTTAAATTCATAATCACCCAACTATCATCACTTTGATATTATCACCTCCATATCTCAAAACAATTATCAAGCATCAAACTTATCTTAGTATTCAACGCACTCAATAGAAAGTTTCACATATCTTGAATACCAAGTATATTATCATTAAGCAAATTACCATGCTATTAACGACTCTCAAAATAATCTAAGTGAAGCATGAGAGATCAATATTTTCCTTAAAACAAATCCACCACCATGCTCTAAAAGATCTAAGTGAAGTACTAGAGCAAAAATTATCACGCTCAAAAAATATATAAGTGAAGCACTAGAGCAAAACTATCAAGCTCAAAAGATATAAGTGAAGCACATAGAGTATTCTAGAAAATTCCAAATAATGTATGGCTCTCTCAAAAGGTGTGTACAGCAAGGATGATTGTGGTAAACTAACAAGCAAAGACACAAATAATACAAGACGCTCCAAGCAAAACACATACCATGTGGTGAATAAAAATATAGCTCCAAGTAAATTACCGATGGAAGTGGACGAAAGAGGGGATGCCTTCCGGGGCATCCCCAAGCTTTGACTTTTTGGTGTCCTTGGATTATATTGGGGGTGCCATGGGAATCCCCAATCTTAGGCTCTTGCCACTCCTTGTTCCATAATCCATCAAAAGAATTCACCCAAAACTTGAAAACTTCACAACACAAAACTCAATAGAAATCTCGTGAGCACCGTTAGAGAAAGAAAACAAAATACTGCTTCAAGGTACTTTAATGAAATCATTCTTTATTTATATTGGTGTTAAACCTACTGTATTCCAACTTCTCCATGGATTATAAACTATTTTACTAGCCATAGATTCATCAAAATAAGCAAACAACACACGCAAAACAGAATCTGTCAAAAATAGAACAGTCTGTAGCAATCTGTAACTAACGCAAATTCTGGAACTCTAATAATTCTACCAAAATAGGACGTACTGGAAAATTTGTCTATTTATCATAAGCAAAAATAATCAATGCAAAATCACGTTTCTCTGATTTATTGAATTGTTTCTCGTGAGCGCAAAGTTTCTATTTTTCAGCAGAATCAAATCAACTATCATCGTAGGTTATCCTATAGGTTCTACTTGGCACAAACACTAATTAAAACATAAAACCACATCCAAACAGAGGCTAGATGGATTATTTATTCCTAAACAGAAGCAAAAACAAAAAAAATTGGGTTGCCTCCCAACAAGCGCTATCGTTTAACGCCCCTAGCTAGGCATAAAAGCAAGGATAGAGCTAGGTTTTGCCATCTTTGGTAGGCAATCCATAAGTGGCTCTCATGAAAGATTGATATGGTAATTTTATTTTCTTTCTAGGGAAGTGTTCCATGCCCTTTATTAAGGGAAATTGGAATCTAATATTCCCTTCCTTCATATCAATAATCGCACCAATCGTTCTAAGGAAAGGTCTACCAAGAATAATAGGACATGAAGGATTGCAATCTATATCAAGAACAATAAAATCCACGGGCACATAATTCCTATTTGCAACAATAAGAACATCATTAATTCTTCCCATAGGCTTTTTAATAGTGGAATCCGCAAGATGCAAGTTTAGAGAGCAATCATCAAAGTCACGGAAAACTAGCAAATCACATAAAGTTTTGGGAATAGTAGAGACACTAGCACCCAAATCACACAAAGCATGAAACTCATAATCTTTAATTTTAATTTTAAAGTAGGTTCCCACTCATCATAGAGTTTTCTAGGGATAGAAACTTTCAACTCAAGTTTTTCTTCATAAGATTGCATCAAGGCATCAACAATGTGTTCGGTAAAGGCCTTATTTTGACTATAAGCATGAGGAGAATCTAGCACAGATTGCAACAAGGAAATAAAACCAATCAAAGAGCACTTTTCATAATTAAATTCCTTGAGATCCAAAATAGTGGGTTTAGCAACATCTAGGTTTTTATTTCTTTCAATCCCACTTTCAGCAATTTCATCATTAAGATCTAGAAACTCTGAATTCTTAGAACGCCTTCTAGGTAAGGGAAGATCATATTCAGTTTCATCAAGATTCATATTGCAAAACAAAGATTTAATATGGGACACATCATTAACTTTTAGATCTTGATTTTCATAGGAATTGGAAGAACACGCTTTAATAAAGGCATCTTTGGAAGCACGCATCCTAGCGGTTCTTTCCTTGCACTCATCAATGGAAATTCTCATAGCTTTGATAGACTCATTGATATCATGTTTAGGAGGAATAGATCTAAGCTTTAAAGAATCAATTTCAAGAGAAATTCTATCAACGTTCCTAGCCAAATCATCAACTTTAAGCAATTTCTCTTCAAGCAAAGCATTGAAATTCTTTTGTGAATTCATAAACTCTTTAACACTACTCTCAAATTCAGAGGGTATCTTATTAAAATTTCCATAAGAGTTGTTGTAGGAATTTCCATAATTATTAGAAGGATTACTAGGATAAGGCGTAGGATTAAAATTCCCTCTATACGCGTTATTTCCAAAGCTATTCCTACCAACAAAATTCACATCAATAGATTCATTATTATTATCAATCAAAGTGTACAAAGGCATATCATTGGGATCAAGAGAAGTATTTTTAGTAGCAAACATCTTCATAAGTTCATCCATCTTTTCACTCAAAACATTGATTTCTTCTATAGCATGCAGTTTTTACTAGAAGATCTTTCGGTGTGCCATTGAGAATAATTAGCCATAATATTATCAAGAAATTTTGTAGCATCTCCTAACGTAATTTCCATAAACGTGCCTCCCGCGGCCGAATCTAAAAGATTTCTAGAAGCAAAATTCAATCCGGCATAAAAAATTTGTATGATCATCCATAAGTTCAAACCATGAGTAGGGCAATTGTGAAGCATCAATTTCATTCTTTCCCAAGATTGGGCAACATGCTCATGATCAAGTTGTTTAAAATTCATAATATCGTTCCTAAGAGTGATGATCTTAGCGGGAGGAAAATACTTAGAGATAAAAGCATCTTTGCACTTGTTCCAAGAATCAATACTATTTTTAGGCAAACACGAAAACCAAACTTTAGCACGATCTCTAAGTGAAAATGGAAATAACTTCAATTTGACAATATTGTTATCCGTATCTTTCTTCTTTTGCATATCACACAAATCAACAAAATTGTTTAGATGAGTAGCAACATCTTCACTAGGAAGGCCGACGAATTGATCTTTCATAACAAGATTCAGCAAAGCGGTATTGATTTCACAAGACTCATCATTATTAAGAGGAGCAATCGGAGTATTAAGGAAATCATTATTATTGGTATTCGAGAAGTCACACAATTTGGTATTATCTTGCGCCATGGCAACAAGTAATCCAACACACAAGCAAACAGAAAGGCAACGGGAAAAGGCAAAATGGAAAGAGAGGAGGAGATTGGGAAAGAGAGGGCGAATAAAACGGCAAGGGTGAAGTGGGGTAGAGGAAAACAAGAGGCAAATAATGTAATGCGAGAGATAGGGATTGTGATGGGTACTTGGTATGGTTGACTTGCTTGCGTGAGCCTCCCCGGCAACGGCGCCAGAAATTCTTCTTGCTACCTCTTGAGCACTGCGTTGGATTTCCCCGAAGAGGAGAGGATGATGCAGCAAAGTAGCGTAAGTATTTCCCTCAGTTTTTGAGAACCAAGGTATCAATCCAGTAGGAGACTACGCTCAAGTCCCTCGTACCTACACAAAACGATAGCTACTCGCAACCAACGCGATTAGGGGTTGTCAATCCCTTCACGGTCACTTACGAGGGTGAGATATGATAGAGATGATAAATAATATTTTTGGTATTTTTGATATAGAGATGCAAAGTGAAAAGTAAAAAAGCAAAGTAAAAACAAAGAAAATAATAAAGTGATGGAGATTGATATGATCAGAATAGACCCGGGGGCCATAGGTTTCACTAGTGGCTTCTCTCAAGAGCATAGATATTCTACGGTGGGTGAACAAATTACTGTTGAGCAATTGACAGAACTGAGCATAATTATGAGTATATCTAGGTATGATCATGTATATAGGCATCACGTCCGAGACAAGTAGATCAAAATGATTCTGCATCTACTACTATTACTCCACTCATCGACCGCTATCCAGCATGCATCTAGAGTATTAAGTTACAAATAGAGTAACGCCTTAAGCAAGATGACAAATTCATGCAATATGATAAAAACCCCATCTTGTTATCCTCGATGGCAACAATACAATACGTGCCTTGCAACCCTTTCTGTCACTGGGTAAGGACACCGCAAGATCGAACCCAAAGCTAACCACTTCTCCCATTGCAAGAACTACCAATCTAGTTGGCCAAACCAAACGGATAATTCGAAGAGACTTGCAAAGATAACTCAATCATAAATAAAATAATTCAGAGAAGATTCAAATATTATTCATAGATAAGCTGGATCATAAACCCACAATTCATCGGTCTCAACAAACACATCGCAAAAAGAAGATTACATCGAATAGATCTCCACAAGAGAGGGGGAGAACATTGTATTGAGATCCAAAAAGAGAGAAGAATCCATCTAGGTACTAGCTATGGACCCGAAGGTCTGAAGTAAACTACTCACACTTCATCGGAGAGGCTATGGTGTTGATGTAGAAGCCCTCCGTGGTAGATGCCCCCTTCGGCGGAGCTCCGGAACAGGCCCCAAGATGGGATCTCGTGGATACAGAAAGTTGCGGCGATGGAATTAGGTTTTTGGATCCGTATTTGATCTTTCGGGGGTACGTAGGTATATATAGGAGGAAGGAGTACGTCGGTGGAGAAACAGAGGGCCCACGAGGTAGGGGGCGCGCCCCCCACCCTCGTGACCGCCTCTTTTGTTCCTTGGAGCAGGGTTCAAGTCTCCTGGATCACGTTCGGTGAGAAAATCATGTTCCCGAAGGTTTCATTCCGTTTGGACTCCGTTTGATATTCCGTTTCTTCGAGACACTGAAATAGGCAAAAAACAGCAATTCTGGGCTGGGCCTCCGGTTAATAGGTTAGTCCCAAAAATAATATAAAAATGGAAAATAAAGCCCAATATAGTCTAAAACACTAGATAAAGTAGCATGGAGCAATCAAAAATTATAGATACGTTGGAGACGTATCAATAATCTCAAAGATTGGGCCGCGAGCTTGTCGGCAATCCAGGACGCGGACATCAAACAAGAATTCTTTCGCATCCAGTTGGAGTTTGCGGAAATTATCCATCTAGATGTCCTTCGTACCTCGGGGCAGTTCTACCTCAGATATCAACCGTCCAACAGTGAGATAGACACAACGCTACAAATGCAGGCTGACAACGCCCACGATTTCATTACCATCACGACAGACGACGGCTTCATCCACGCTCCGGTCCCATGAGTCGAGTCGAAAGTAGTGATGCTATGTGTAGTTCTGAAACATTGATTGGCTCATGTTGTAATTAAACTTTAATGAACTTGTATGTCTCTTTGGTTTGGACGGTCGTTCAACTTAGATGTAATCGATGCTATTTATTAGTAGGACCGTGAATCGTGCCATTAATGTCTTGCTTTTCTCTTCCGATCCTTTTGTTGCATACTTATATATTGCTTATGTATTGTATATTGTTTGTCTTGTGCATAGAGATGTTGTCGTATGTCATGTACAAGGGTAAGGTTCCCGGAGTCTACGACGACTGGGAGGAGTGTCGGAGACGGGTTCACCATTTCAGCGGTAATAGTTACAAAGGGTACACCACTAGGGCAGAGGCGGAATCTAGATACGCCCACTATCTAGCGGGAGAGAGGAGGGAGCGTTGGAGGAACCAGATGAAGACCAGTTTCACCGTGATGATGCTCATCGTGATGACCGCAGCTCTCTTCTATGTGATGGTAGTTTAGATGATCGATATCGACTTGTAATGTGAAGACAAACTCGCTACTCGCGGTCTCGAGACTTGTAATGTTCTATCTTTCTTCTGTCTTTTGAATTCGGAGACTAATATGATGAATTGTATTCGGAGACTAATCTTCTATTGTATTCGATGAATCTGCTGTTGCTGTGTGGTGTTGTCTAAATTATGTTCAATAATATATTTTGTAACCTGTGAAAATATCAGAAAAGAAAAAATCCCTAATATTCATACTAGTGGCGCACCACACAAGATACTAATGGCGCACTGTGATAATCACACTAATGGCACATCACCCACTGGTGCGCCATTAGTATGCCAAAGCACATGGGTACATATGCCCCCCTGGTAGGCATTCTAATGGCGCACTGTGGGCTATACTAATGGCACACTACATGGTGTGCCATTAGAACACCAGATACTAATGGTGCACCAATGGTGCGCCATTAGAATTTAATTCTAATTGCGTGATGCTAGTGGCGCACCAGTAGTGCGCCATTAGTAGGCAAAACTGGTGCACCACTAGCATGCATTTTCCTAGTAGTGGTGGAGAAAAGGAAACTGTAGGTAGGGGGGCTTAGCAAGGGGTGGGGTCATTCGCACAGGATGTGTGTGGTTCTGTAGGTCGTATTGACAAGATAGCCGTCAACTACCTGCCTACAGGTTCCTCTACTATCGAGGGTGATGTGGCCTGAAATTGCTACCATCTGACTCAGGAAACCGATGACCTCTGCCATCTAGCTGCGATGTCGACTGATGCAGTCAATGTTGTCGGCACTTATGCTTATGATTCGGATTCTGAATACTCTGAGTATGGCCCATTTTCTGATTGCTATCCATCAAACCACTAGGAGAGCAATAGTGGTTTGAGCCGTGGTGGATGCGACTGATGTTTCGACGCATTAAGAATACGAGGTTCTTTTCACTAGTAGAAAACAGGGCTTTGGTTCGGGCCTGGCCAGCCCATTAGTCCCGGTTCTTCATGAACCGGGACCCATGGGGGGCATTAGACCCGGTTCATGAGCCCAGGGGGCCGGCCGGGGCCTTGTGGGCATTGGTCCCGGTTCGTCTAGACCCATTTGTCTAGGTTCTAGGCACGAACCGGGACCAATGGGCCGCGCTCCTGGCCCACATCCATTGGTACCTGTTCGTGCCTTGAACCGGTATAGAAGGGGGGGCTTTAGTCCCGGTTTATGCCACAAACCGGGACAAATAATTTGCCTATATATACCCATCGCCGTGGCAGAGCACTCTGTTTTTTCTTGCCGGTGAGGGGAGGGCATTTGGGTGCTCTAGCTCACCTCCTATGCACATGAGGTGTTCAACGAAATGCCCGAGCCACACTAGTTAAGCTTTCTCCTCTCGAAACTCGACCTCGGAGCTCCATTTTTCCCGAGATTTGTCAAGATTTAGCGGTCCGTCACGCCCCGTCCCCGTTATCACCGCCGTTGATCGCCCGCGCCGATCTCGTCGCCAGCACCACCGTGGTGAGCCTCTTGTTCTTATCTTCTTTCTGATTTTCTTACTTTAGATAGATACTTGTCTGACTTTCTTACTTTAGATAGATACTGGTCTGATTTTCTTAGTTTTGACACACATAATTATATATAATGCACGCAGATGAACAGGCAATGGATGTATGGTGACAGCACACCTCCGAGTACATTAAGGGCGTGCATAATTTTCTTGAAGTGGTTGAGGCAAAAAAGCAGAATGGTTTTATGTGTTGTCCATGCCCTAAATGTGGGTATACGAAGTCTTACTCTGACCGGAAAATCCTTCACACCCACCTGCTTTACAAGGGTTTCATGCCACACTATAATGTTTGGACGAGGCACGGAGAAATAGGGGTTATGATGGAAGACGGCGAAGAAGAAGAGGACGATGACAACTATGTACCCCCTGAATATAGTGATGCTGCAAAGGGGGGAGCTGCTGAAGATCAAGAGGAACCAGACAATCTGCCCGATGATGCTGCAGCGGGGTAAGCTACTGAAGATCAAGAGGAACCAGACGATGTGCCCGATGATGATGATCTCCGCCGGGTCATTGTCGATGCAAAGACGCAATGTGAAAGTCAAAAGGAGAAGCTGAAGTTTGATCGCATGTTAGACGATCACAAAAAGGGTTGTACCCCAATTGCGAAGATGGCAACACAAAGCTGGGTACCGTACTGGAATTGCTGCAGTGAAAGGCAGAGAATGCTGTGCCTGACAAAGGATTTGATAAGCTACTGAAAATATTGAAGAAGAAGCTTCCAAAGGATAACGAATTGCCCGACAGTACGTACGCAGCAAAGAAGGTCATATGCCCTCTAGGATTGGAGGTGCAAAAGACACATGCATGCCCTAATGACTGCAAGCTCTACATGCATGCTCGGTATGTGGTGCATTGCGGTATAAGATAAGACGAGATGACCCTGGTGATGTTGACGGCGAGCCCCGCAGGAAGAGAGTTCCTGCAAAGGTGATGTGGTATGCTCCTATAATACCACTCTTGAAACGACTGTTCAGAAACAAAGAGCATGCCAAGTTGATGGGATGGCACAGTGAGGACAATAAGAAAGACGGGAAGTTGAGAGCACCCGCTGATGGGTCACAGTGGAGAGAAATCGAGAGAGTATTGGGTTGAGTTTGCACGTGACCCGAGGAACGTATGGTTTGGTTTAAGCACGGACGACATTAATCCTTTCGAGGAGCAGAGCAGCAATCACAGCACCTGGCCCGTGACTCTATGTATGTATAACCTTCCTCCTTAGATGTGCATGAAGTGGAAGTACATTATGATGCCAGTTCTCATCCAAGGCCCTAAGCAACACGGCAACGACATTGATGTGTACCTAAGGCCATTAGTTGAAGAACTTTTACAGCTGTGGAATTGAAACGGTGTACGTGTGTGGGATGAGTACAGACAGGAGGAATTTGACCTGCACGCGTTGCTGTTTGTAACCATCAACGATTGGCCCGCTCTCAGTAACCTTTCAGGACAAAAAATAAGGGATACCACGCATGCACGCACTATTTAGCTGACACCGAAAGTATATACCTGGACAAATGCAGGAAGAATGTGTACCTGGGCCATCGTCGATTTCTTCCGACCAACCATCAATGTCGAAAGAAAGGCAAGCATTTCAAAGGCGAGGCAGATCACCGGAAGAAGCCCGCCATGCGCAACGGTGATCACGTACTTGCTATGGTCAATGATTTAAAATTAATCTTCGGAAAGGGTCCTTGCATACTATCTGTTCCGAGTGACGTTGCGGGACACGCACCCATGTGGAAGAAGAAATCTATATTTTGGGTCCTACCCTACTGGAAAGACCTAGAGGTCCGCTCTTCGATCGACGTGATGCACGTGACGAAGAACCTTTGTGTGAACCTGCTAGGCTTCTTGGGCGTGTATGGGAAGACAAAAGATACAACTGAGGCACGGGAGGACCTGCAACGTTTGCATGAAAAAGATGGCATGCCTCCAAAGCAGTATGAAGGTCCTGCCAGCTACGCTCTCACCAAAGAAGAGAAGGAAATCTTCTTTGAATGCCTGCTTAGTATGAAGGTCCCGACTAGCTTCTCGTCGAATATAAAGGGAATAATAAATATGGCAGAGAAAAAGTTCCAGAACCTAAAGTCTCATGACTGCCACATGATTATGACGCAACTGCTTCTGGTTGCATTGAGGGGGCTTCTATCGGAAAACGTCCGATTATCCATTGTGAAGCTATGTGCATTCCTCAATGCAATCTCTCAGAAGGTGATCGATCCAGAAATCATAACAAGGCTAAGGAGTGATGTGGTGCAATGTCTTGTCAGTTTTGAGCTGGTGTTCCCACCATCCTTCTTCAATATCATGACGCACGTCTTAGTTCATCTAGTTGATGAGATTGTCATTATGGGCCCTGTATTTCTACACAATATGTACCCCTTTCAGAGGTTCATGGGAGTCATAAAGAAATATGTCTGTAACCGCGCTAGGCCAGAAGGAAGCATCTCTATGGGCCATCAAACAGAGGATGTCGTTGGGTTTTGTGTTGACTTCATTCCTGGCCTTAAGAAGATAGGTCTCCCTGAATCGCGGTATAAGGGGAGACTGACTGGAAAAGGCATGCTTGGAGGGAACTCAATAATATGCAGGGAATGATATTCTTGGTCTCAATCACACTACACAGTACTAATGAACTCTACCTTGGTGGCCCCGTATGTCGATGAACACAAGAACAGTCTGCGCTCCAAACACTCGGAGCGGTGCGATGACTGGATTACAGGTGAACACATCAGGACTTTCAGCAATTGGTTGGAAACACGTCTCAGAGGTGAGAACACTGTTTGTGCTGAGCTGTACTCGTTGTCCAAGGGACCATCTTCGACTGTATTGACTTACAAAGGATACGAGATAAATGGGAATACATTTTACACGACCGCCAAAGATCAAAAGAGCACCAACCAAAACAGCGGTGTCCACTTTGATGCAGCAACCAAGAGGAGAGAGGACACGTATTATGGTTACATAGTGGACATAAGGCTTGAAGCTAAGCAACGTGTAGGTGAGCATTGCGCCTCTCCCTTCATCGTCTCTACACTCAGGGCTTATAAACCACTGCGAGTGCCTCTCGCTTGGCGAGGTGGGACTAAAAAACAGCTGCAGAAAGAATCAACTAAAAAACTCTTTTACCGGTTCATGCCACGAACCGGTACTAAAAGGTGCTCGTGGGGCCCCAGCCTTAGAACTTGTACCAAATAAAATGCCTTTGTAACAGCCTTAGAACTGGTACTAAAGGAATCAACTAAAAAGCTTTCATAAACCTCTAGTATTATTGAAAAACTAAAATTATATAGAATTTATGCAACTAAAACTATCAATGTATTTTCTGTTCAAAACATTAAAAGCAAAAAAATTATCATAAAAGAAAATAAATAAGTAATTAGAATTTTGTTACAAACTTTAATATCAAAAAGAATTATCATAAAAGAAAATACTCCCTCCGATTCTATTTAGTTTGCGTCTAAGTTTTTCTAATTTTTTCCCTTTTAGTCTGCGCACTAGTGTTTTTTCCTTGATTCTTCCGAGACTGCCCCTGCTTTTGGGCTGTGCATGCAGATGCATTAACTAGTTGCAAGAAAAAGGAAGGCATGCACTGGTCGAGCACCCTGGACAGCGTGCATGCGGTGGCGTGGGGAACGAGGAGAAAGGAGGGCAGCCAATCCACACGTTTGCAGTTACAACCACGCAATAATTACGACCATGCAAACCAAGTTACTATGCATCCCAGACCATGGGTAAAAATGTCCAGATTCTTGGTCCCGTAGCTCTCCTTGGTATCTGTGCTTGCTCTTAGACGCAAACTAAATAGAATCGGAGGGAGTAAATAAGTAATTAGAAACAAAAAAGAAAGCAAAAAAACTGGAAAAAAAATAAAAAAAAAGTGCCACCTACAGGGCCACCACGACCTGCATACGACTAGAAACCCATTATTAGGGCCAGGATGCAGGCCCGCAGTAGGCCCAATAGGCCCACAAGCACAGAGAGTGAATTTAGGCCCGTAAGCCTGCAGTAGAGAGGAGCTCGAAGTGGTTGGTTCGGCAGGGCTTATAAACCACTCCGAGCCCCTCTCGGCTAGCGAGGTGGGACTAAACATAGCACCGCACCACACCAGCACAAGACCTTTGGTCCTGGTTGGTGCCACCAACCGGGACTAATGGGAGGAATTGGTACCAATGCCCCTCTTTTGTCCCGGTTTGTGCCATCAACAGAGACCAAAGGTCTCTGTTTCCCGCCCTTTGGGCTGCTGAAAAGAGGCCTTTGGTCCCGGTTGGTGCCACCAACCGGGACTAAAGGGCTCATTGGTCCCGGTTGGGGCGACGAACCGGGACCAAAGCCTTTGCTATATAAGCCAGCAGTTGGGAAATTTTCAGATTTCCATCTCCAGTTGCCCCCCGCCGGACGACGTCGCGAGCTCATCCACGACGCCGCCAGGCTGCCCCGTCACCGTTGCCCGTCGCCCGTCGCCGTCGCCCGTCGCCCTCCGCCCCCCGAGCCCACGCCGTCACCCGTCACCGTC
>NC_057804.1:656615473-656628766 GCF_018294505.1 Triticum aestivum
CCGTCGCCCTCGCCCTCGCCCTCGCCGTCCCCGAAGTTAGTCGCCGCCGCCACGGCTCTGTTCTTTTTTTTTCATATAATTTGTATTATTTGTTTGTTCATTGCATTTTTTTCATATATATAATGTATATATGTATGTGGTAGCTATATGATGAATGGATGTGGCTATGTATGTATTAATATAATGTTCATAGCACTTTTTGTTTATATATGTTTTTTTCATATATGTATTAATTTTTTATGTAGGTTAGTAGATATCGATTTTAGCTTAGTTCTTAGTAGTTGAACTAGTTGATTTAATAAAACTACTTTATTAAAGTTTACTATATATAGAAGTAGTTTATTTTTAGTAAGAACTACTTTATTTTATTTATTTATAGTAAGTGCTTTGTAGTTGAACTAGTTGATTTAATAAAACTACTTTATTTTACTATATATAGTAGTTTATTTTTAGCAAGAAAATTAATAGAACTAGTTTATTTTTTTAGTTCATTTTACGATGCCTATCCGCATCCTCGTCGTTGACTCGGCGGAGGAGGTTGGCTTGATCAGAGGGGCCATGTCCGGGACTGGGCTCCGCCGGGCTGGTATTGGGAGGTGCTACCTTTCGGGGGGCGTAGGTTGGTGAGGAGCCAGCCCGTTGTTGACCCGGTCCTAGTTTGGTGGCGGATGCGTGGACCAGTGATGGTGCCGAGGCTTCTGGACACCGCGGAGGTGGTACGTCACCGTGTCAGCGAGGAGGACGAGCACGTCCGTCGCTACATGGTTGCGTTGGAGGGAAGGTTCGACAATACCTGGCAGGTTCTTCAGGGATCTCACTGGAGCTATGATCCTGTGATGGTTCCTTCTCTTTGAGTGTCCACCACCCGCGACAATACCCGTCGGGCGCTACGGTGCTAGCTGTATTAGTGATGCTATATGTATGATAGTATTCGAGGAGTATTAGTGATAATATTCGACGATGTACGCACACAAGAGATGATGCAGTTTTGCTTATAATTGAATGTATGTTAATTTGAATACTACTTTATTTTACGATTTGGTTTTGCTTATTGAATGCTCAAATTGGAAAAGTACTCCTACTTTGAATGCTAAAATTGGAGAGAACTATGCAGAAATCTAGGAGCCCCCTCCATCATCCGCGCCATTGTCCCTGTCACCAACCCCCCTCCGACCTCGAGGTGAGACCAGCCAAATCTCCATGTCTATATGAGTCCTATAATATGAGTCCTCGGGTTGACTTTAAGTCTGTCGAGTCTCCACCTATATGACAGGAAATATTTGAATTATGAGTCCTCGGGTTTTTTAGTACATATATTTAATTACAAGTTTAATATTTGAATTATGAACATAGGAAATGTTGTACTCGGACGACGAAAACCGCCCGGGGGACTGCGACTGGTGCCACGACGACCGAGGTATGTGCGACAAGTTCCTTGAGCTGGACGAAGATTGGCGCTTCAGAATTAAGCTCGAGGAGACCTTCAACGTTGAAACGGTACGCAACGACGATAATAGTTTTTTTCGTAATTAAGCACGACTTCAACTACTTAAATGTGTACTTTTCATCTTTTCCAATTCGACTAGCTTATCCCATGTTATGCAAGACGCTATGTCTTGGAGAGGATGGGTTTTGAAGACCATGAAAGTATGGAAACAAAAAAAATTCACCTAAGGACCCATCATGGTGTGGATTTTGATGTAAAGTTGTACAATTCTGAGAGTGTAACCCATTTTGGTTGCAAAAATTGGGAAGCACTTTGCAAGATGTATGGTTTTGATGAGTGTATGCTTGTCACCATGGATCTTGGTGATCCTAAAATCGAGCAAGACAATATGGACATTTGGGTCCTTGTTGATACGCTTCTAATTCTTCCCCTATGTGAGCTTCTCAAACATAGTTATTAAGTAATTTATATTTTTTATTTCAAAATAGTTGAGAGCTTATTTGCATTGACAGCTTATTTTCATTGTTCAAAGAATGTGCGGAAGATGGTAGACAAAACCCACTACACCGATGGCTCCGAATTAACTTATCAGGAGAAAAATCATCTGATCGCATTTTTAGTGATCTTGAGAATTACAATATCTACAATCGAACTCCTCAACATTATGGTCAATACGTACCACTAGTGCAAGTGTTGAACTACGGTAACTACCATGGAGATACCCTGGTAAGCTTTTTACTATTACGACATCCGTGCATCTTTTGCATACTTCTAAAACTAGTACATCATTGCTAACTATGAAGTTATTACTATGTTTTTCAACAGATAATCCCGAATTATTGTGTGCCTCATTTGATGTATCAGCACGGTCGCCTTGATGTTTTGAACATACAACCAGGTCGTCCTACGAATCTCAACTATCCATACCGGATTTCTAGAAGAAGTGGAGACATGACAATCAAAGAATGGAAAAAATGTATGGACAATCGTAAGGAGGTTCTTGGAAGCAAAAGGAAGCGAAGTGCAAGAATTGGAGACAGGATGATCTCCATTCAACATAATGGAGAGTCAGGGTCTATATTGTTTTATGCTATTTTACCTTAAAGGGGGTATTTATACCTAATACTGATGATCATGTGCTATGAACAATTAAGTAGGGTTGGTTCGATGACTATGAGGATGATGATCGTATGACTTGTTATTAATAACGAGTAGAAGTTGTATGATGATGATTAATTAGTAGGACTTGTTATTATATATGATGCTGCATGATGCGAGCATGAAGAGTTATTATATATCAGCGGGTGAAATGAACATGGATTGGATTGAAGTGAAGGCAACATGCATGTGGTGCATGTCGAAAGTAGTACAATCGAAACTTGATCAAGTTAGGATTAGTATTACTTTCGACATGCACCACATGTTGCCTTCACTTCAATCTAAGCCATGTTAACGTTAGGCATAGCAGTAGCGTTGGTAAACCAAGCACAGAGATATATAAGAGAGGACACTTCTCTCTATTAGTTAGATAATAACAACCTAAATTAACCCCCAAAACCCCTAAACCAGCCCCTTTCAAAAAAAAACCTCAACTCCAGCCAGCTGCTGACGTGGGGATGCCTTTTGGTCCCGGTTGGTGTCATCAACCGGGACCAAAGGCCCCCCTGCCTGGGCTGACCGCAGCGGCCACGTGGAGGCACATCTGTCCCGGTTCGTGTAAGAACCGGGACTAAAGGCCATGGGCATTAGTAACGACCTTTTTGTCCCGGTTCTAAAACCGGGACAGAAGACCCTTACGAACCGGGACAAAAGGCCCTTTTTCTACTAGTGTTTGGTGTGCCATGTAGTATTATCATTTCTAAACATGATGCTTGTATGAACCAATTTGGTAGCAGACTACCCTCCCTATTGTAAATTATGTTTGATCACTGGTATGAGACAATCCATGGGTATCGTGAATTATGAACAACCTAGGCAGTGTTTCTGGCAACCATTCTCTCATCTACTTTTATTTGTTGTGTCCTTGTTTTGTTATTTTGTATATATGTTCTGTGTTCTTTGTTTCATGTTGTTGTCTTTGCAATGGAAGGTAGCACCTGGTAACATGTTGTTGTTCTCACTTTGCTCTGAACAAGGCATGTACCGACTTTAGGTTTAGTTCCTATCTCTCTGTCGTAAAAAATGGTCCTGTGTTCTATCTCTGATCGTATGAAAGCACCGAGCTTGATTCTGTCTAATGTGATTGTCATCTTCAGTTCCATTATGTTATGCTTCTAACACAAATAGTTGCCTGCACATGGTATACCTGGTTTCCTACATGCGATTTGCTACATGCTTTATCAAAAAGTTGTGACCGGCACCCTCGCGTCAAGGCGCGAACCTGATCTAGTATTTACTAATTGAAACCACCATACGAGCCTCCATGTTAATCCTCAAAAACTAATTATAAATAACCATTAAATTCTTAATCCTATGTGTAAAATTAAACGTCATATGGAATCTTTATTCCCATGCGTTTAGAAGTGAAATGTGATGGACCTAAGAGTCGTGGGCTATTCGCTTGGAAGGAAAGACACAAGAATCCATGTGTAGTAGGCTTGAAACGAAACTTTGGATTGTAAAAAAAAGGAAACATGCAAGCCGGACTGAATGACTTTGATAGGACGTGACAACAAGTCGTACATGTGAAGTCCTTAAGGAAAAAAAATACTTATGTGACTTGGACTTTTCAGTTGATATTCTATACGTCTAGATATCTTACGCAATTAAAAATAATATCCTGTACGCACTTCCTGGGCATAAGAATCACTTTAAGCTTTCCTCTTTCCGTGCACAAGCAAATGAGCTACCAAGTTAACGATTTTTTTATTTAAATGTACCAATGAAGTTAACACAACTATACGCACAACATTCCACTAAACAAATATACATACATCATGGATGGACGATGTTCTCATCCCTAAGAATCTGCGTACACTATTTCAATGTATTGTGCATAAATCTAGGTACGTGAGCTAATTTGTCTCATTTAGAACTCACGGTGCACACAAGCACAAGGTTTATATGCATGTACTATAATAATTCCATCCACAAATCACACTTAAGTTTATATTCTCAAATTTCTACGTGAAGTGCACATAGATGTTATGTGCGAATATAAAGAAATAGTATATAAAATGTTCTAAATATATGTCATTAATATATTTAATAAATAAATCCTAGATTATATTCAAAAAGCCCAAAAATGCAAAACCACGTGACTGCATCAGATTCCTTCAAAAAATCTAAAATTTCTAAACCATGCGAGTGTATCAGAATCAGACTGATTTCAGAAGTTCGGACATTGGGTGCAAGTTACATATATACTAACCCCGTTAGTAAATTACACTTAAGTATATATTCCCAAATTTGCACGTGACATACATATAGTGTTTTCTGAAAATGTAAAGAAATTAGTATAGATAAATTTCTAAATCTATGTCACAAATATATTTAATAAACAAATAATACAAGCCTTGGGCTCCAACAAGGAGGTGGCGGCATAATGCTGGACAACTCGTCCTCTAAGCAAAAGCAGAGGAAACCGGAGGCGTCCTTGTGAATCTCCTCGTTGACGGTCCAAATAAGAGAGCCCTTGAAGAAGGTGGCGGTTCGCCCTGGCTTAACGGGGTACAAAGGATGCGCCGTAGTCTCTCGCCAGCGGTGCTCTCCTCCGAGAGTGAAGACCTCCATCCTGAGGTCGTGCTTGGAGCGGTAGAAGAAGCGAGCAACTTTGTAGGTGTTGGAACTAGGGTTGTGGCCGAGGCCAAACGCTTGGTGTCCGTAAGAGAACCCATCTGGCCTGACGCCGTGGGTGCTCCATGGAAGCGTGACAGATTACGGTCATGAAGAGCGGGGTTCTTGCCTAGTGGAGGAGATAAGGGGGGTATGGCGATGGTAGGGACCAGGTGGGAGAAATTAGTATAGATAAATTTCTAAATCTATGTCACAAATATATTTAATAAACAAATAATACATCATATTTTAGAAATCCAAGATGGCTAAACCGCACAGGTGCATCACAAACTGGCTGATTTTAGATGTTTGGGCACAGGGTGTAACTTTTGCATTTATAAGATATTCAAGGAATAAGCACACAATGCGGGAGTGCTTATACTTGATAAAACAAAGCCATTTAATAGTAGTCAAAAGGAGAAATATGCTCCAGATATATTGATGGCACAGATGTCAGCCGGATAATGCTATATACCATGGACAATGATACGGGCTTCTCACAAAAAAAATGGACTAGGATAAGGGGCTAAGGAAAATCATCCTTATTACTTTTCCCAAGGGCTTAGTTGGGATGTCCAAAGGAACAATTTTCAACGATGTGAAATAACTTTACGACAGGCATCCAATAATTTGGCGAATTCTTAGACAAAACAAAAGTGTAAGCCTATATAACAATACGTGCCGATTTAAAAATACTCTAACAGCCTTCAAATTTTTAGTGTTCAAATTTTAAAAATATAAGGATTGATTCTAGAACATTACAGTCAAAGTGAAAAAAAAGATCTGATCAGAAAACCAGAAATATAATGAATTATTAAAAGACATATATAAGGCTTCCATGAAATTAAATGAACTTCAAGAAGTTCAACGATCTTTCAAACATTTAAAATTACATGATACGATTGAACTGGGCCACGGACCAGCTCATCAACATGTTGAACTGATGACCACTTGACTCATGGGTGTGGGGATGAGTTAGGTACGGATATGTGTGTGTCTCCGACTGCGCATGTGTAACACACACACACAGAGAGAGAGAGAGAGAGAGAGAGAGAGAGTACGCATGGACGGGTCTGAGAGTGATAGAGATAATGGTTGTTGGTTACGCATGTCTTTGAAAAATATTTCAATCACATATATGCTGGCGGAAACATGGAGTAACTGGCCAATAGTTAGTGATAGGGTGCGAAATCATAGATGATATATGTATAATAATGTTAAAAAGATAGGACATATGCATATGCATTTAGACACTACTAAATTTAGGAAGCGTTAAATATGTATAATGAGGTCACCGATATCTGCTGTGGAAAAGGATTAATACGAAAGTTTCAAAGATATGTGATTATCCACTATGTTTCAAGTATAGGGCGCATGGAAATATAATATTTTATATGCTGTGGAAATAAGTAGTAAAAATAATAATAAATATTTCATATTTCTGATTTGTATGAGACTTAAAGTAAATAATTATAAGAACTTTTTCTGTAGAATATTACAAATTTTCAAAAAATCCTAGACCGTGCAGTAGCACAGGTTGACGACTAGTAATTTGTAATTGTCATCATACACATGTTTGCTTGCAGTAGGCTGAATCAGGACTACTGAGTTAAACATATTTACAAATAAAAAAACAAGTATAGTTCATACCAGCTTTTCCTTCACCACGATCGCTTCATCAAATCCTCGTCATTATTGCCTTTCACTTGCATGACCGAACAGTGTGAAAGTTATTACAATACAAGTGTGTCGTGGACTACACTGAAAGCTGCAAGAAATATATATAGGAGAAGACAAAAAATATTTGGTCTTTCATTAGATCAACAATAAAGCATGTAAGAGCCAATTGGAATTTTTTACAAAGTCTTCTCCTTACGACGACTCAAGAAAAGGAAAGAAATTCAGAGAAACACACTAATTATTTTTTGAGTTTTTAGTTTTTCTGACGAAAGCGGACGAAAAAAGAAAAATGGAAAGCAAGAAAAACAATTTACACCAAAGAATTCCCAACATATTGACAAAAAAGAAATTAGAAATCTCTTTTGTTTTTCTTTTTATACTATGAAATAGCTAAAGGAAAAAAGAAAAACCGAAAAGAAGCGAGAAATATTTTTGAATTGTTCAATGTTTTTTGAATACGTGAAAGAAACAGATGAAAGCGAGCACCCATATACACAGAAAACAATGAACACCGACAAGTGTAGTGGATATGTGATAAAATGCATGAAATATAAATGAGAATACATACTCTCCCAAATTTAGGCTTTTAGCGTAACTTGGTTTATGGCCACTGTTGATCTGGGTAAAACTCATAACGATAGCTCGGATTAGCTTCTAGTATGGTAGCTACTGCCAGGTTCAATGAGTGGCTTCCTCCGCTGCTTTGTGCGTCCTGGCCTCCTCCACATTTATATAGTACCTATGTTAAATAAAGAAGGGGCATGCAAGGTAATAGAAACAACACCACACATATCAAAGATTAATTACCCTGTACTGATATTCTCGATCCCCTCATGCAATAAATCTATGATTTGCATAACCTCATAATCCAGAAATCGGGAGGAAACTCAAAATCATTATCTCTAATAGGTAAACCAGGGCGGTTGATGCATGTCGTCAGTTTTACATCTCCTAGAGGTGAAGATGCAAATTTGCACCGTGAGGTGTTGTAGTTTACATCTCCGGGAGACGGAAATGTATTTTATTGTTTTTGCATCTACACCATCTGTTGGGGAGGTATTTTTTTGCCTCAAAGATGCAAATGCTAGTTATTTTTGCATATACATCTTCTCTTGAAGATGCTCTTAAACCTAACAATGGGTCGTGTCGCGTTTGGTGTCAATCATGTACTCTTATATATGTCATAACAAAACAAAAAAAATACAAGTTGCACACATCAACAAAAATTTATCCGTTCTGTTTTTGGATCGCCTAGTCACGAGTTCCATCAGGAGCAAGCGTGGAGTGAGTTGATCCGATCGTTGTGCAGCGGAAGCGAGCTCGTTCGCGTACGTCTACATAGTGAGATGGGCATGTGCTGGGCAACACATCAATCAAGCTGCCTGCTTGCGTGCTTTCGATCTAACTTATGTGCTTCATATAGCTTTGTTTTGGGTGAATCGATCTAGTGCGGTCTAAAACTAACAAACAGTATATGTTTAGGTATTTCCATGAAGAAAATTATATGCTTATATAAAAAAATTGGTGCCAAACCAAGGTGTGGCACAGAGTCGGAGAGAGAGAGAGAGAGAGAGAGAGAGAGAGAGAGAGAGAGAGAGAGAGAGAGAGAGAGAGAGAGAAGAAGAAGAAGAAGAAGAAGAAGAAGAAGAAGAAGAAGAAGAAGAAGAAGAAGAAGAAGGGGGCTCTCTCCCGGTGGCGCCGGAGCGCTGCTGGGAGAACCATCTTGACAGCTATCTACATCAACAACTTTGTCGCCGTCAACAACAACTTTTCCCCCTCTATGCAGGGGTGTAACTTCTCTATTCTCGCTATAATCTCTACTTGAACATGATGCTTTATGCGACATATTATTATCCAATGATATTTGAGTAGATTTGTTTGTCCTATGGATTGGTTGGTGATCGTGATTGGTTTGAATTGTACATTTTATCGTGATTGGTGAACTACCTATAAGTGAAACTTTATTTCTGTCTTGTATGGTTCTTTTCATCAATGAATTGAAGAAAAACACTTCGGGCGTTTACCTAGGAGTTGCCCTGTAGGGCATTCTTCTCTAAATGTAGTGCAGAAAAATATTCGAAGCATGATTACCAATTTAGTAGGCCTTTGTCTAGCAGAATGCCATGCATGTCGACATATCCACTGTAGACATGAGTATTTGTTTAACATTGGATTCTTACCATCTTTTGCAGAACCTGTGTTTAACCTGAATATTTGGTTCTAGTGACCTTGATTTACTTTTACTACCGACAGTGTGAGAATTCTTCTGCACTGCTAGTGAATAGTAATGGGTTATTAATTGAACACATAAATTTTACTTTGTGCCGCACTTGGCCGTTGTCAACATTTAATCTTTGCCATCGCAATAGGATATTACCATGAAATCTCGTCCGGCACGACAAATACAGCCATGGTTCATGCCCATTGGGACATATTATCGTCACAATTTTTTTGCCGTTGTGACGTGTTATTGCCCCGGATTTTCTATGGGATACGTCGATTGCAGTTATGCCTGCCTTGGATAGGGTTGAGTGCACTGGTGTTTTATCTGTTGCTCGTTTGAAAATCAATAAAACGATAAACTCTATGTCACAATGGTTCGACAAGACCCGGACTAGTGCATGAGTTGCTCAGCTCACTATCTAGCTAGATTTGATATCGTGATTAGAGAAAACTTGAGTCCACCATTAGGCCCTCGGCTTAGCTTTTCGTTGCTAGATTGTGGCTAAGATTCAATGCACGGTTCACACAAAGCATGCGACCAGGACAGGTTGCCGATTTTGGCAGTGTGGAGTGTGCACTGCATGGAATGCAATAATTTACATCATGTGACATGTGTACCCAGGACCACATCCAAATGTCCGACTTGTCAATTGCTGATTAACCAGATATATCTATCCAATGTCCGACTTGTCAATTGCTAATTTGTTTTGCTGAGGCCTGTGCCCGGACACGGATTGACCATTTTTCTTTCCATGCACACATTTTTTTATACGCAATAAGCAAATGTTAGTGCGTTACTAGATTTGAAGGGATAAATACTCGTGTGTGTGTGTGTGTGTGTCACTAAACATGGCGGACATTTGTCCAATGTTTGATTAGCTATAAAAAATAGTGTCAAAAACGTTCTTATATTTTGAGACGGAGGGAGTATAAATTTCTCCATGGTTTACCAGGAACCACTGATCAGCTAGCTCACCCTGCATGCAATCGGCGACACCTTCCATGAGTTCGACAAGTGAGGTGGACAGTAAATATGGCGTTTATATTTCCTTCGGATGACTCTCCACACCTTATCCCTCGTTTCTTAATTAGCCGCTAATTAAACATTATTAATGGACTCGTCTTCTTTTTCCCTCTCTTTTTGAATCATAATGGGACTCTCGCCTCTTGGAGATATGTGAGTCACCTTTTCTCCTGGTGCTATCTATCGTCGATGCAACATGGCTATGCCTAGCTTAGCAAGTCCCTACTAGTAGTAAATGGCAATTTGCACGCCAGATGCGTAAATTTAAGGATTATCTTGAAATGTTGCGTGGTATATGTTGGGAGGGACTGGTGGCAATTTAATTTAGCATACCATCATATTTTCAATTCTTATTAACTTCATTTTCAAGTAAAGTCCATACATTTGCACGCTTACAATTGTCTGATTGACTAGAGTAGAGTTCTACACACATGAAAAAAATATTGGTATAAACAAAGGAAAATCCTGGGTCATAATATTTGTAAAATGAATTTATACTTGTTTATAAGAATGATGGCAAATTTATACGTGAAGTTCTAGGTTTATTATAAGTCAATTTTCTTTAAATTTACCCCACAAAAAAATTATCTGTAAATTTGACCAAATTTAATGAAACATATACCAACATTAATTTTTTCTGAACATAGTACAAACGCAAATGCTCACATACACTCAACCCTCAGAAAGCAAGCACGCACACACTCACATAAACGCAATTGCGCATTGCCAGAAGGCCATAAATAAATGCAAGAAAATGTGACCACCAAGGTCAGGTCTAGAACCTGAAACATGGTGGGTTGTTTTCAACACAAGCAACCTAGCCATCGGAGCTACCCTCAGTTCGCTATACCAACGTTAATTAACAATACCAAACATGTTTCATCAGATTTATCATAATATAATTTCTACATATATAGTCGCAATAATTTCAAATATTTATGAGCGAAGGGAGCCCCGTGCTACGGTAACATACTTGCATTACTTTGGAGGAGCTAGTTGTAGGTAGCTCTAAACATGTATTTTCGCAATTTCTAATTTTTTGCATGCATTTTCTATCTTCTATGTGTATAGTTTTTTCGTTTGCGGGATTCTATATGCATATGTGTATATGTACTTTTCATTGCACTTAGTACAACACAAGTCAGGTGGTTGCCCTGAGCTCCTTCTCCTCACGATGCCACGCTCACACCGTAAGATCCATATCGAACAGAGGGGGGCATCGCACCTGGGGGCACCAACTTACTCTTGTTCGTCGTCGGTGATATGGACGTGGAACTTATCACTCGATTCCATTGTTTCTTCCACAAGTCTGCTCTTCTAGGTGTCATATGATATGCCTCCCACGAGTGCCCATTGTGCGCTAGCTTTTGCAATTAGATTCTGTAATTACGATAAGAGCAATGCTACATCCACGAAAATTAACATAAATGTTTACGTGATTGGTCACTTGTCAAGTTATGATTGGAAATAGAGGGAAGGAGGGCCACCCCGTGAAAATCAGGGGGGGAGGGGAGAGAATTAAGGGAAATTTACATAGGATCAAGTAGTGGGTTAGGTAGATGTAGTATTATTGTTGCGACAATAATATCATTACACAGAGTAAAGCTACATCAACGGACAAATTTTTACAGACCTCCTCCGCAAAAATATTTTTACAGACCTCATGGGATAAGCTGACGTGGGCAGATCTAATAATTGGAAAAAGAATGAAAATGGTAGACTCACGGACTCTTACAGGCTAATACAGGCTCTTTCCAACTAATTAAACTTGCCCCCTCCCCCATGATTTTCAGCTGGGGTGGGGCCCTCATCCTGATTTTCACCCAATCAAAAAACACCACGTCAGCCTCTCCGTGAACCTCGTAAAATTGATGCCGGTGTGTGTAGCATTGCCCGAAAAAGAAAGGGGAGGAGCCCACCCAGTGAAATTCAGAGATCTTTTTTTGTAGTCCATCCGTTTGTCTAGCGTGTTACACCACCTTTTTCTCTGGTGTATAAATAATCCAGTAGTATCTGATTGCCCCCAACAGAACAAGCCAGGAAGTCTCTACAATACTTGCAGTAGAAATGGGCTCTTTGCTGCATGTCTCCTCGAGTGCCACTCAACATAGCAAGCTTCATCGGGCTTACCAACTCCTGTTTTTCCATGTGCACCCGTTCTGGCTCCAGCTCTTGTACTTTGTATCCATCTCCTCCTTCGGTTTCGTGATCCTCAAAGCCCTGCCCATGAAGACCGGCATGCCCATGGACCTGGACCTGATCTTCACGTCGGTATCGGCGACGACGGTGTCGAGCATGGTGGCTGTGGAGATGGAGTCCTTCTCCAACCCCCAGCTCCTACTCCTCACCCTCCTCATGCTCCTCGGCGGCGAGGTGTTCACCAGCATGCTTGGCCTGCACTTCACCTACCTCAAGTCCAAGAAGAAAGAAGCACAAGCCCCCCACGAGCATGACGATGCTGACAAAGGCAAACCAGCACCATCATCTAGCCTACAGCTCACCGCTACCACCTGCATGGATGATGTCGATCGTGTGGAGCAAGGGTTTAAGGACCAGCCCCGTTACGATCGTGCCTTCCTCACCAGGTTGCTCATGTTCATAGTGCTTGGCTATCACGTGGTGGTGCACCTCGCCGGCTACTCCTTGATGCTGGTCTACCTGAGCGTCGTCTCCGGCGCAAGGGCTGTGCTCGCCGGCAAGGGGATCAGCCTGCACACCTTCTCCGCCTTCACCGTCGTCTCGACATTCGCCAACGGTGGCTTCGCGCCGAACAACGAAGGGATGGTCGCCTTCCGGTCCTTCCCGGGCCTCCTGCTCCTCGTCATGCCGCACGTCCTCCTCGGCAACACGCTCTTCCCTGTCTTCCTCAGCTCGGCGGTGGCGCCGTACGTGAGGGGGCCACACCCTGGAGACGTGTGCTGCCTCTTCAGACATGCCACCACACCTTAAGGTATGTAGGAGGGCCTGGTGTGATGCTCCGGTGGCATTGCTACCCTCCAAGGCCCCCGTCCCGCCTAACCGTAGTGCGATTGACCACGAGATCTAACCCTTTGACTTTCCCCGAACGGGCTTTGACTAGTGGACTTCTCCACCTGGTTGTGGTAGCTCAGCCTATAGGAACACTTGGGAGCAACCTCCGGGCCAA
>NC_057804.1:656629116-656635779 GCF_018294505.1 Triticum aestivum
GGCGGCGGCGCCATCCGTGAGGGGGGCCACACCCCTGAAACGCGTGCTGCCTCTTCAGACATGCCACCACACCTTAAGGCATGTATGAGGGCCCGGTGCGACGCTCCGGTGGCATTGCTACCCCCAAGGCCCCCGTCCCGCCTAACCCTGGAGTGGTTGACCACGAGCTCTAACCCTTTGACTTTTCCTGAACGGGCTTTGACTAGTGGACTTATCTACCCGGTTGTGGTAGGTCAACCCATAGCAATACTTGGGAGCAACATCTGGGCCAAACCCACAGCCAGATCTCATCTGTATAGACCTGACGCGGCCGTTTCCCCTCTCCAGGTGCCGGCGGTGGTGTCGTCTGTGAGGGGGGCCACACCCCGGATGTTAGGGGGGGTCACACTGCGGAGGCGCGTGTCGGGCGTTTGCAACCGCCACAACACTTCTGTCGGCATAGCTGTTTTTTATTTTAATAAAGTATAAGGACCTATATTCAAATGAACATGAGGTCACATTACTAACATACTCGACAAAATACAAACTACATGTATATTCATAATCTATGGAAAAACCTTCACCAAATCGATAAATAATGTATGTTTGTTTATATTTACATATGCTACATTTAAGTTAATCAAATAGTAATACATAAAAAACTTTAAAAAATATATACAGAAACTTATAAAAAATATGCATATGGCTGCGGCCGGGGTAGCTGAAATCCGTACCTCGGACTGAAGACGTGGCAGATGCGGCGGATCGATGACGTGGACGCGAGCTATGCCAACGACGGCCGTTCCTGCCGTCGGCATAGAGCTGACGGCGTGAACCACCCGTCACATGCCGAGTCGCCGGGCCCACATGTATTCCGACGGCCCAGGTATGCCGACGGCTGCCGTAGGCATAGACAGCACTATGCCGACGGCTTATCTATGCCGACGACGGCCGTCGGCATACCCGGAGATAGCCCGACGGCTTGGGTATGCCGACGGCCTGGTCTCGGCTGTCGGCATAGGCCGACGGGGGCCGTTGGCATTGTTTAGGCCGTCGGGGTAGAGCCCTGTTCCGGTAGTGATATTTTCATACGAGACTAGCTAAACATATATAGCTCTGTTGCACCAACGAAGACATTGTGTCAAAGGGATAATATTCTTGAGTTGCACGATGTTTGCCTTTGACCTGGTTTCTAGTCTATGGTCATATTACAAGGGATGTGCTATTTCAATGGAGCATGTACTATAGTGGTATTTGTTCCACTTAGTTTGTCGCAACGTACGAGTAGGGGCATTTGCTAATTCTTGGTTACTTGTTGTTATTAAAATCGGTGATATGGACGTGAACTTATCATTAGATCTCATTGTGGTATGCCTTCCACAAACACCCGTTGTGCGCTAGCTTTGCAATCGCACTCAATGCAATCAAGCTAGCTCCATAATGTCACACCTTCCATTAGTGTCTCCAGTGGCCAGTGCAGAACACACACACAGGCTAAGCTACACCACAACATATAAAAGAAAAAAACTATTTTTCTCGTGTATAAATAGCCCAGTAGTTTCTGCTTGCTCCAACAGAACAAGCCAAGAACTCTCTACAATACTTACCAACGAATGGGTTCTCTGCATGTCTCCTGCAGTACCACTCAACATAGCAAGCTTCAGAGGGTTTACCAACTCCTGTTTTTCCATGTGCACCCGTTCTGGCTCCATTTCTTGTACTTTGTAACCATCTCCTTCTTAGGTTTCGTGATCCTGAAAGCCCTGCCCATGAAGACCAGCATGGTCTCGAGGCCCATAGACCTTGACCTGATCTTCACCTCGGTGTCGGCCACCACGGTGTCGAGCATGGTGGCCGTGGAGATGGAGTCCTTCTCCAACCCCCAGCTCCTACTCCTGACCATCCTTATGCTCCTCGGCGGCGAGGTGTTCACCAGCATGCTTGGCCTTTACTTTACCTACATCAAGTCCAAGAAGAAAGAAGCCCCCCATGACCATGGTGATGGTGGTGGCAAAGTCGAACCAGCACCGTCTAGCCTAGAGCTCCCTGCTACCACCTTCATGGACGATAGCACTGCACAGAACCAGATGGAGCAAGGGTTCAACAAGGAGCAGCCCCGATACGGCCGAGCCTTCCTCACCAGGTTGCTCCTGTTCATAGTGCTGGGCTATCACGTGGTGGTGCACCTCGCCGGCTACTCCCTGATGCTGCTCTACCTGAGCGTCGTCTCCGGCGCAAGGGCTGTGCTCGCCGGCAAGGGGATCAGCCTGCACACCTTCTCCGTATTCACCGTCGTCTCGACATTCGCCAATGGTGGCTTCGTGCCGAACAACGAAGGGATGGTCGTCTTCCGGTCCTTCCCGGGCCTCCTGCTCCTCGTCATGCCGCACGTCCTCCTCGGCAACACGCTCTTCCCTGTCTTCCTCAGGCTGGCCATCTGGGCTCTCCGGAGGGTCACCAGGAGGCCCGAGCTCGGCCAGCTGCAGAGCATCGGCTATGGTCACCTGCTGACGAGCCGGCACACCTGCTTCTTGGCTTTCACCGTGGCCACGTTCGTGCTGGCGCAGCTGTCGCTCTTCTGCGCCATGGAGTGGGGCTCCAACGGGCTGCACGGGCTCACCGCCGCGCAGAAGCTCGTTGCGGCACTGTTCATGTCGGTCAACTCTAGGCACACCGGCGAGATGGTCGTGGACCTTTCCACCATGTCGTCAGCCGTTGTGGTGCTCTACGTGGTCATGATGTAAGTAGTCCCTTCATCCCTTTTTTACTCCGCAAATAAGATTTGTCTGAAATCGAACTTTATAAAATTTAACTAATCTTGTAAATGTACGAAATCATACCATTAGATGCGGCGTGAATTAAATTTTCATATCAATATATTTTTAGTTTTGCAGATGTTGATATTTTTTCATATAAATATGTGGTGAAACTTTATGAAGGCTTTTTCCCCTCCACTCCATATATAGATTTTATATACGTAGTGAAAATGACAGGAGGGAGTACGTTAAATACCTTCACTCCATCCATTCTAGATAGTGATAACCATAAACTCTCTCATATCATGCTCGTGCCTACACACTACGAACAGGTACCTACCACCTTACACTACATTTCTACCAGTGGAAGACGACAGTGACCAACAAGTGGGAGCAGATCAGCACCACCAGAAAAGGGTAACAAGCATATGGCGGAAGCTGCTCATGTCGCCGCTCTCGTTCTTGGCCATCTTCATCGCCGTCGTGTGCATCACGGAGCGGCGGCAGATCTCCGATGACCCCCTCAACTTCAACGTCCTCAACATCACCGTCGAGGTTATCAGGTAATCCCCTACTTAACAAAAGCGTATAAGCACATGATCAATTGCAATATTCTTACCATACATGATCGATACCATTAGACGTGAAATCGGAGACTTACCCAAATTGGAAATTCAGTCAACTTACATATAGCTATCGCCACCACTATAACGTGTGACATTGTGTGAACTGTGCTTGCAGTGCGTACGGAAACGTGGGGTTTAGCACCGGGTACAGCTGTGCCCGGCAGGTGACTGCCGACGGCGGCTGCAGGGATACGTGGGTTGGCTTCTCTGGGAAGTGGAGCTGGCAAGGGAAGCTGGTTCTCATTGCTGTCATGTTCTACGGCAGACTCAAGAAGTTCGGCATGCATGGTGGCGAGGCATGGAGGATAGTATAACCTAGTAGCAGACTGCATATTTCTCAATGATCTCTCTTCAGACAGAGACTAGCTACATCTCGCTCTAGTCTAAAACCATCTGAACTTATTTTCATTATGCAAGTACCTCAATCACTTCATGCATATCGATGGCCTGAACAATTTTTTTTTAAAGATAAAAATGAAACAAAATTCATCCAAATTGGATGTGCCTTCAATCGCAGTACCAGAAACCCTATGATCATTCCCCATAATCCATCGGTCGATGCTACATTTTGTGTCAATAAAAATGCGCTTTATCGAAAAATAATCCATCGGTCGATATGTGACTGAACAACAAAGAATATGCTACTCCAAGAATAAGTCTGTCCATCATCATCAACACAGAGGAATTAATTTGGTTTCTCATGCCCTGTCATATCTTGCCCCGGGCAAGATACAACATCACCCCTTGCTTTCTCGATCTGTATGATTGCTAGACTGGTACAAGGCTTGGAACAAAGGGAATTGCGTCAAAGCCAATGAGATTCTCGCGTGTGTATTCAACAAGTATGTCTGTGATAGGGTCGTGAAACTTCAAGTCCATGATAGACTTGCCACTCTTGAGGACACCTTGTGGTCTGATGTAGAACGAGAGACGGTATGATTTGACTCCGAACACGATCTCCTCATCGAATATGCCGACGAGACGAAAAGACCAGTAAGTGCGAAAGAAAGGAACATCGGCAAGAACGTAACGCTAATCCCATTGCGTCGGCACATTGTTGTTGCCACGTTCACCACACATCCACATCTCCATTGTCTTGTAGCCATGCTCTAGCCGAGGCACCCACACACGCACAACTCCCCGCGAATCTCGACTAAGCTGGTCGACGCATACACAAGCCTTGGGCTCCAACAAGGAGGTGGCGGCATAATGCTGGACAACTCGTCCTCTAAGCAAAAGCAGAGGAAACCGGAGGCGTCCTTGTGAATCTCCTCATTGACGGTCCAAATAAGAGAGCCCTTGAAGAAGGTGGCGGTTCGCCCTGGCTTAACGGGGTACAAAGGATGCGCCGTAGTCTCTCGCCAGCGGTGCTCTCCTCCGAGAGTGAAGACCTCCATCCTGAGGTCGTGCTTGGAGCGGTAGAAGAAGCGAGCAACTTTGTAGGTGTTGGAACTAGGGTTGTGGCCGAGGCCAAACGCTTGGTGGCCGTAAGAGAACCCATCTGGCCTGACGCCGTGGGTGCTCCATTGAAGCGTGACAGATTATGGTCATGAAGAGCGGGGTTCTTGCCTAGTGGAGGAGATAAGGGGGGTATGGCGATGGTAGGGACCAGGTGGGAGAATTTGAAGGTGAAGCAGTTGGAAGCACGGATAAAAGAGCAGAGTGCATGGGAGCCGGGATGAGCCAAGGTACGGGTGGATCCTCCATATACCCTTATCCGTCCCTCTTGATCTTACCCATCTCGCATACCCATACCCACCAACAAGGACAATTCCCCATACCTGTCACCCGGCAGGGTGAATGGGCACCCGTGCGTAAAAATATCCATGTTTGCAAAAGCTCAATTTGAGCAGTACATAAGCATAAACAATGTCATATAATCATAATTTATACGAAAAAGACATTATAACATGATCACATACTTAAAACCAAGAGCACATCAAATATTGTAAAAGAACATGAGTATATCATGAACAACAACTAATTATAATAAACAACATCAAGTTCTCAAAATTAACATCATATCAAAACAATAACACACGGTCATAAATAGAAGGTTTCAATTAGTCATAGTTTTAAGTTCACGAAGTCACAACAAAGTGTAGCGGTAGTTTGGTCGTACTTGTGAGGTTTTATATGGATACATGGTAACATGGGTTTAAGGGTATGGGTATAAGGGTATGAGGTTTTAGAAGGATGGGATTGAGAGAACTACTCTGCGCACCATACAGGAGGAAGAAGACACTCTTTCTTCTAACGACAGTACCAATGCTGATTCAGAATTACAATTGGATAATTGTTCAATGGAACCAGGCAGGCTTCCCAACCTAATAGAAGTTAAAAGAGAGAAGAACAGTTGGGTTAGAAGGTAATTCTAAATCCCTTTATTAAATAACCTGTTCCAATTACCGAATACTAAACTAACCAAGTAAAATGTGCAGAGAAAGGCACGGTGCAATGCTTGACGAGAGGGCAGCCAGTGCAGAGAGAATCACTGCCCTAGAGAGTGCATTCCGTGGTTTTGCAGAAAGGAAAACTGAAGAAGTAGTAGCACCTGGGATTGGCTTGACGTTTGATTCACTCGGAGAAGCATATGATGTTTACAACCTTTACTCCTGGGAGTCTAGGTTTTGTATAAGGTATGGCAAAAGCAGAAAAAACGTGAAGGGAGCAAGGTCCATGCAAGAACTGATGTGCAATTGTGGCGTGAGTACCCCAATCGTCCTTTATTAAATATGTTTTTTCTGTACAATATTTGTCATCTGTTATACTCCCTCCGTTCCTAAATATTTGTCTTTCTAGAGATTCCAAATGAACTACCACACACGGATGTATATAGACATATTTTATAGTGTAGATTCACTCATTTTGCTCCGTATGTAGTCATTTGTTGAAATCTCTAGAAAGACAAATATTTAGGAACGGAGGAGTAATCTAACATTTGTACACAACAACAGGGGAAGCCCAAGAAAGCAAACACAACTTATATACGGGCCTGAAGAGACTATAGGGTTTATGTTCAAAAAAAAGAGACTATAGGGTTTTCTGTAAATGTGCATCAAAGTGGTTGGGTCTTTTTGCAAATATCATAGCTTACCTCGCGTGTCTTATATGCAGATCGGACGATCATAATCACCAACCAAGTCTTTTATATGAGCAGTTATGATGTCACACATTACTTATACTTAAATAAAGGAACCGCCTATGCATGTGTTGCTTGCGAATGTGGTAAACCCCATGTTCTTCTTCCTTCTCCTACCTCCACCCACGTCACCTTGCTGCTCTGCCCTTCCCGAGCCCCC
>NC_057804.1:656636158-656667154 GCF_018294505.1 Triticum aestivum
AAAATCTTATCCTGCCGATCCTCAACAAAGTTGTCGCGGCCAGCCACGGCATCCCTGTCGGCTCGGCGCTCTGCCCCTTATCTTCTTTTGTGTGAAAATTAAACGGTGTTGGAATCGTTTTCAGTCAACTACCAAACAGAAAAAAAAGATGTAACTCTTACCTTCTTACCTCTCATATGAAAAGAAGAGGTAAGAGGGACCACGTTAAAATTCGCCAAAAACTCAAGATAAAGTAGAAAAGATTCGATGTTTCTTTTAAAACGGTACAGGAGAGCTACTTGTTTTATATTTCCTCCGTAAAAAATATAAGAGTAGTAATCTTAACGCTCTTATATTCTTTTACAGTGGGAGTATTAAAAGAAGGAATGGAAATACAAGACGGCCCGACCAGTTCAACCAACTAATAGTTCAGCAAACAGAAGACAAGCACAAGTCCGACCCAGGTGTACTAAGTACGTATATCCAATCAAATATACTTCGTTTCGACAAGATTAGCAGTGTAGGAGTACTATTTCTTGTCCTTTATTGTATGTATGTATTGGAGTGACCGCCCCAATTAACTTTGATGTTCAATCTTGTAGTACAGTACTGGCTTTGTTTGTCCTGTTTGATACACAACACTTAAATAAATTGACAGTTAATTGAAATCGCAGGAGTTTGTGTGATAAACCGGAGGAGTATACTTCTTCGGCTTGAGCTTGAGTGGCTGCATATATATAAATGAAGTGAGTGAGCAAGGCAGCTTGCTCACGTACTGGCCCACCAATCCACTGACATCCACCATGGCGCCGCTCCCGGAGACCACGGCACAGGCCGCAGCGGAGGACGGCGGCGGCGACACCAGCAAGGCCCTGGGCGACGCGTGGGACTACCGCGGCCGGCCGGCCGTGCGCGCCAGCTCCGGGGGCTGGTCCAGCGCGGCCATGATCCTGGGCGTGGAGCTCAACGAGCGGCTCACCACGCTGGGCATCGCCGTGAACCTCGTCACCTACCTCACGGCCGCCATGCACCTGGGCAACGCCGCCTCCGCCAACGCCGTCACCAACTTCCTCGGCACCTCCTTCCTGCTCTGCCTCCTGGGCGGCTTCGTCGCCGACACCTACCTCGGCCGCTACCTCACCATCGCCATCTCCACGGCCGTGCAGGTCGCCGGCATGGCCGTGCTCACCGTCTCCACGGCGGCGCCGGGGCTGCGCCCGGCGCCCTGCGAGGACCCGACGGGCGACGGCAGCGCCCCCGGCTGCGCGCCGCCTACCGGCGCGCAGCTCGGCGTGCTCTACCTGGGCCTCTACCTGACGGCGCTGGGGACCGGCGGGCTCAAGTCGAGCGTGTCGGGGTTCGGGTCGGACCAGTTCGACGAGTCCCATGCCGGGGAGCGGCGCCGCATGGCGCGCTTCTTCGGCTGGTTCTTCTTCTTCATCAGCCTGGGGTCGCTCCTCGCCGTCACGGTGCTGGTGTACGTGCAGGACAACGTGGGCCGGCGGTGGGGCTACGGCGCCTGCGTGGTGGCCATCCTCGCCGGCCTCGGCGTCTTCCTCGCCGGCACCCCCAGGTACCGGTTCAAGAAGCTGGCGGGGAGCCCGCTGACGCAGATCGCGGCCGTGACCGCCGCCGCCTGGAGGAAGCGCGCGCTGCCGCTGCCGTCCGACCCGGCGATGCTCTACGACCTGGACGACGCGGCCGCCGCCGGCGAGGACGTGAAGGGCAAGCGGAAGCTGCCCCATTCCAAGCAGTGCAGGTAACCGTAATTAACAACGTTCCTATCGGCTTCCATGCATAGTCCCATGCATGATTAATTAGTCAGTGGCGTGCGGGCGTTGCATGCAAGCAGGACCATACTAATTCAAAATATTATAGTGTATAACTTGATTGGCGCCGGCGGGGATTATAGTTGTTATCGATAGCGTCGTTGGTTTCTAGTCTGGCATGGCATGGCATCGTGTGGATCTATGGATCACTGCAAGGTAGATACATCATTCAGATATAATTATCTTGTGCTGAACAAGAACAATGCATGTATGCTTAGTGTAGCGTAGTAATCGACGTGGCAATGCACGGTGCATGAGCACGTAGTACTATAAAGCGGTGTACCATGAACGTCAACAGTTGGCTTAATTGACGTACGTGTGCTGTCACGTAGGTCCGGCACGTGTACACGTAGTGATCTGTCAATGTGTGTCATGCACGTAGGACGGGTCGCGTATCGACCTGTGAGCTGAGCCTATGACACCACCATATATTGCTAGCATCACATAGTCACATGCATGCAAAATGCATTACTACGTGTATGTTAGTTTGTGCATGTGATTAACAAAAACTGGTAGCTAGGCTGTTAAGAGGGACCTCATTGCCCGTCGTTGATCTACTAATGTACTAGATAGGCATGAGTACGTGGCTAAGAGTAAATAATTAAGCATTGAAATCTAATCATTGGCAGCTAACGTTGTGAGGCAGATAGATGCTGTTGGTTGAGTTGGTTCCATGTAGTAGTAGTACAGTACTATTGGGCAGACAGTGCAGTACACCACTAGAGAGTGGGCAGTCCCACTCACTCACACATGGCCAATGGCTGCCTGCCGAGCTGGTCTGTCTCATCATTGTTTCTTTCCGTGCATGCATGATAGCTCATCGAATGTTGTCAAGGAGTACGTACAAAAGCACATGCATCTCACTACATGCACGTTCTATAGCTAGGCTAAGCTAGTGCCCCAAGAAATACTCTGGCCTGGCGCATGGGAACCAACTGACTGCTTCACAGAAGAAAAGGAAAACCATGAGCTCAGCCTTTTGTTGGGTTGGGTTGGGCCCAAGCACATGCTTCTGCTATACCCCCCTTCGTTGCTATTCCCTCTGTCGGAAAAAGTTTGTCCCTCAAATGGATATATTCAGCATCAAGTTAGTTTTAGATGCATTCATTTGAGACAGAAGCTTGGGGCAAGTTTTTTCGGACGGAGAAAGTACTCGCCGGTAGTACCCAGCTGGCCAGCTAGAGGAGAATTTGTGGGAGATATGCCTGCCTGCCTGCCTGCCACACATGCATTGTGGTTTGGCACTAGTGCGGCCAGCATGATCTTGGACGATGTTGCTCAGAAAATTCATCTTCTTTTGTTATATATAATAATGCGTACTAGCACTGCATGCGTAGTACAGTGAGTATACTTACAAGTGGTGGTGTTGCTTTTCGCGGCGCCCCGATGCGTACGCTATCAGTTTATTAGTTCAGTACGCGGGCCTGCGTCCAGTGCTCACTCACACACTGCACACAGCCACATGCATGCATGTGAACGGTGAACCTGCTTCAACCACGAGCCACGACGTGTTGTCTCGTACGTGCGCAAGCATGAGTCTGTATGTTGATTTCTATATAAAAAAAATACTCTATTTGTAGTTTTCCAAATAGTCCAGCAAATAGTTACTCCTACCATCAGCACCAAACGCCTTTGATTTCTAGGAAAAGAGTGCAGCCAAGCCCTCATCGTATCAACCACCACTTCACGAGGCCTAGAAGCTAGAGCTTGACAAGGTTGCAGCCAAAATACAAATGATCCACACTCTTCTTAGAGCATCTCCAACAGGCGCCCAAAAACAGCTCCGCGCACTAAAAGTTTATTTTTTTGGCGCCGGACAGCTCCAGCAGAAGCTGCAGCGCTAAAAGTTTTTGAGCGCGCGCTGAAAAACGCTATCGCGCGCAGCATATTTTGGGCGCAGGATTGCGCGCGCTTCATAATTTACACTGTCTGTTTTTTGGACGCGCCTTTTTGGGCGCCTGCTAAAGTAAAGTTGGTCCCGGCGCATTAAAAGTGCTAGAATGGCGCGCTATAACGTTTATTGGGCGCGGAATTTTTGTGCGGCCGTTGGAGATGCTCTTATACGTACAAAAGTGACACTCTTCATTCCCAGTGCAGCCTCTCCTGATTAGGTTGTCTTGGTCAAGATGCTATTCTTAGGCACCAACCAAGGAAAGACCTTAATTTCATGAAGGGTCTTCGACTTACAAATACCTCTATATCCCGCCAAAACTAAGGACTAGAGGAAAATATAATGATCTCCCACCACAAATTACTTTTACTATTCAGATTCCATCTCGACCTATCATTCCTGTCATTTAGAATCACATGGTCCACCAGACTATATTCAATTCCTTTCATTGATCTGCGGTCTCTGCATACCGAGTTCTTCTAAATCCAAAACGATCTCAATCATCATGACTTACTTGCTTCACAGTCACCATCTTCTTAAAAGTGTCGTTATATAATCGAGGAAATAGTTGCTAAGGATTTTGTTCCCAAGCCACACATCTTCCCAAATCGGAGTTTTTGCCCCATCACCAACTACCCTGCTAGATGCACTAAGGTAACTATCTCTGACTTTCATTAGTCCTTGCCAAAAATGTGAAGCGCTAGCTTCATCAGACAACCTCTTGGCCAGCAAAGTTTGCCACAATCCTTCAGAATTATCCAATTTCCATAACCATTTCATCAATAGAAATTTATTCATCACATATAGGTCTAGCAACCCAAACTACCACAACTCTTAAGCAAGCAAAATGCAGGCCAATTAACCAGGTGATATTTTCTCTTGTCTTCATTTTCTTGCCAGACCATCTTGGCTCTACTAGAATTCATGTTCTTTATCACTCCTTTAGGAGATTCTAGGAAGGAAAGCATATACAAGGGAATGCCACTAAGACATGAATTCACTAGGGTAACAGTGCTTGCATGATCTGGAGATCAAGAGCGCCCATGACACGCAAGGTCTTTGGGTGGTTGGCAGCACGCGATAGATATTGGATGGCTAACGTGCTTGAGCAGTGTGGGCTGCCGCACCCGACGGATTGTCCATTTTGCGACCAACAACTGGAGAACCTTCAACACAATCTTCTTAGGTGTGTGCTTGCAAAAGAGGTGTGGCCGTTTATCCTGAGGGATTGGGGAAAGCTTGAGTGGATCCCTACAGTGGACAACAACCTGGTGGATTGGTGGGCAAGAAAGGAAGTTCCAGGATGGTTCACTAGTGGCATTCAGATGACCATCTTCCTTGTCTTATGGAGCCTTTGGAGGCACAGGAACAATGTGATGTTCAATGGTGTTACCCCTATGGAGATGGATGTACTGCATAGGTTCAAAGTGAAGGGGCTAACTGGAGGGCGGCATTACTTATCCATGCAACGGGCCTCATAGATGGGTGGAGTTGTAGCGAGTGGTAAATTTTGTTTTCTGTTTCCGCCTTCTCCTGAGTCCGGAGGGCATTGCAGCCATTTGTCGACATTCTTCTGAGCATCCTGGCCTTTCTTCTATGCTACTGGTGCGTCCACCTTTGGACATATCCTTAAAATAGGGTAACCCTATCTCTAATAGAAAGCCAATTACCCTTCCAGCTACATATTTTTCTTGTCAATCTTCTCAGGAACTCATCAAGTGTTACTTAATCTTTTAGCATCCAGATACACCCCAAGTTATTTCAAGGGTAAAACCTACCTTACAAGTGAAATCTCCATGTCCACCCAAGCAAAAAAAAATCCACTCTTATGAAAATTGATCTTTAGTTCAGATAGCTGCCACGCACGCACGCTTGCTTCAGATTCCTTGCATTAGATAGCTCATCATCTAGTAGGAAGATAGTGTCACGCACGCACGCACGCACACACGCTTGCTTCAGATTCCTTGCATTAGATAGATCATCATCTAGTAGGAAGATAGTGTCATCAGCATGTTGGAGCGATGCCAAGACACCATCTACCAAATTAGGAGTCGACCCAGAAATCAGAAATCATGCTCTGACTCGAGCTCTTTTAGTGGTGGGGCATATACTCCCTCCGTCCCAAAATAAGTGTCTCAACTCAAAGTTCAGACACTTATTTTGGGATGGAGGGAGTATAGTCTAGTGGTTCAACACCAATCACACCCGACATAAATCTTACATCCAACATATTCTAGATTTTGGTAAGGTTTAATTTGATTTTAGTATGCATAGGGAAGGAAAGAAAAGTTCTGATTTAGTTGAGGTTTTAGTAAGATTTGATTGATTTGGGTATGGGTACGGGAAGGCAAGGAAACTTTGATTTAGTTGAAGTTTTGTTTGATTTCATTTGGTTATGGGTAGGGAAAGACAACAAAAGATTTTATTTAGTTGAGGTCTTGGTAAGATTCGATTTTATTTGATTGAGTTTAGTGTAGGACGTAGGTGAGGGGGAGTTTTTTTGTTTGAAGCTAGGGAAGGGGGAGTTGGACGTACGAATTGCAATCCCCGATTCCTCTTGTTTAAACACCTTCCCATAGTATTAATTAACTAAAAGGTTGTTACAATCATTCGTTAACGGCATACACCACACAGGGTGGAGAACTATTAAAAAGAAAACCATCTGACCTATTATCAAAACTAAACTCCATAATCTCGTGCGCCATAAAGTTGGCTGAACGGTTGATCTTTAATAGTAGAGATGTTGTATGCAATCTCAAAGGAAATTACACTTGCTAGCAATATCATAGGAATTTTTTTTGTTGCTCTGACAACTATACTATCATGCATTTATGCTATACAGAAGTTCTTGCATTTTTCCATGTGGTCCAACCAAACAACTTCTATGTGCTTTTGTAGAATTTAATATTACGAACATTCTAATCGTGTGTGTTTTATCCCATTTCCACGTTTTTAGAATCCCGCAAACAACTCCTTTGGGCTCTTCCTTGATATGTGTAATGTTTCTAATACACGAAGTAGGAGTAAAATGAAACAGATGGAGTATTTAGGGACAATGCTTAATTAATTGGTTAGTTAATTCAGTTTCTAATCATATAGTGTGCTCTTGATGTTGCTTATATTAATTATCATGGATTAATGATCATCCACATGCAGGTTCCTCGATCAGGCGGCAATCGTAGAGGTGGAGCTGGAGCCGTCGTCGGGGAAGAAGAAGAAGTGGGCGGTGTGCACGGTGACGGAGGTGGAGGAGGTGAAGCAGGTGGTGCGAATGCTGCCCACCTGGGCCACCACCATCATCTTCTGGACCGTCTACGCACAGATGACCACCTTCTCCGTCTCCCAGGCCCAATCTTTGGACCGCCGCCTCGGCCCCTCCTTTGTCATCCCTGCCGGCTCCCTCACTGTCTTCTTTGTTGGCTCCATCCTCCTCACCGTCCCTATCTACGACCGCCTCATCGCGCCGCTCGCTCGCCGCCTCACCGGCAACCCTCAAGGCCTCTCCCCGCTCCAGCGCATCTTCGTCGGCCTCTTCCTCTCCATCCTCGCCATGGTTGTTGCCGGGCTAACCGAACGCCACCGCCTCTCCGCCTCTACCGCGGGCGTCCAGCTCTCCGTCTTCCTCATCGTGCCACAGTTCCTCCTCGTCGGCGCCGGCGAGGCGTTCACATACATCGGCCAGCTCGACTTCTTCCTGTGTGAGTGCCCCAGGGACATGAAGACCATGAGCACCGGCCTCTTCCTCACCACGCTCTCGCTCGGCTTCTTCCTCAGCTCCGGTCTCGTCTCCATTGTCCACGCAGTGACCACCTCCGATGGACGGAGACCATGGCTTGCCAACGACATCGACAAGGGGAGGCTCGACTACTTCTACTGGCTGCTCGGCGCCATCAGCACTGCCAACCTTGGGATCTTCATCGCCGCCGCCAAGGGGTACGTGTACAAGGAGAAGCGCCTGGCAGACGCCGGCTTCATCGAACTCCACGTCGAAGAAGTGATCGTCCATGCTTGATAGATGACGAACTGGGTTTTAGTTTAGTTTTATTGTATTTTAGAACCTCGGTGACGATGGTGATGAAAATTTGTAAGAGCAGAACAGAATAAAAATATCTTAGGTTTTACCAACGGCTCTGCAGAATGCAGGAGTTACTTGCTTGTTGAGGTTAAGGCACCGCTAGGATGCCATGTTGTTTGTGATTAGTACAAGACAAAAAATATCAATCAGGTCCTCATCATGGAGATTAGTAATACACAAAAACGTCGAGTATACCATGATCTTGGAGATAAGTGCAACATAAAAATGTCAGGATTTGGTTAGCTGCACAAACATTCATGATCAGCACTTGATCACTAGATTTATACTTGAGCACTTGATAACAAGACACACATCGGTTGTGTGAAAACATATACAGCTAAAGAATAATATTATTATTGACAATCTAGGTTTAACAACCACAAGCTACATCTTGCAAGCCTATGGACACAGACACAGTTTATAGTGTCCATAGTCGTATTTGTTTACATACAAGGGAGATGAGTGAGCTCATCTCTGCACAATGAGGATTGGGAAAGCCAGCTAGTAGTTGCAGTATATATTTTCAGTAATACTTTTCACGCTAACACCTATTTGGTGGAAATGCAATAGCTGCTACATACTTGAGCTATATACCCACGCTAGCGGGAACCGGAGAAGTTTTCTTGTCGGGCAATTCACCGAATATATCGCGGCAGCCATCCCATTTCCTCTGCTCTCTCGCCTCCCAGTAACCGCCGGTGTAGTGGAACGCTCCGTCCTCGGTGTCCCTGTCAAACCATCTCGGTTTCCATCCATTGTCCTGCATTTTCCGTGCCTGCAAACATGAAGAAATCCAGTAGTTCAATTAAGAGATTGTGTCTTGTCCTGACGCTATGTGTAACTAGCTGATGTTGGTTGCTTGTGCTGCTGCTATGTGCTACTGTCTATTGTTGGTTGCTTGTGCTGCTGTTATGTGCTACTGTCTGTTGTTGGTTGCCTCCTTATTTGGTTATTTATGAATCTGAAAACTCGTCTTGAGAATCAAGGATTTAAGAGAAGCCTATGAGCCAATGAGAAAAGCATCATTTTCAGTTTGTTGTTTAAGAACTGATGAAGGATATGTCATATGTTCAGTTCCTAACATTTTCATTGCATTTGAGGAGAAGAAAACAAGAGTAAGAGAGCGGTGCTGGTTTCTGCCGCCGGGAAGCTCGCGACGACATCGTGAGAGGACCGCACTTCCTCCAGGGGAAAAGGCGTCGGCACGGCGTTCGCACGGTATTGTCTCTTCTCTCCCCGTGTCCACATCATCCTCCCATCACCACCTACAATCCTTTCTCCCAGATCTATCTTCTTCTCACTCACGTACTCATTTGCTGTTGAACAGAGAGGGACGAATTTGACCATGGGGGCAATAGATCCGGCCGGATCCAAGCCTAGGCTGCCCATTTGTGTCTCGCCATTTTCCTCCAACTAATTTTTACCTTTAGTTCTATGATAGTCCGATTTTTGTTTTTGATATATGTTTTGTCTAATCATGATGTGTGCAGATCTGTGACAGAAAAGAAGAGGAAGAATCTTGAGAAGAGTTTGATGAAGGAGAATACACGACGTGAATTCTCTCTTTCATCCATGTTTGTTTCTGTTTAGATTAAACTCCTTTGAACCATCTATCTTTTCTTGCAATTTCTCTTATAGATCCTGTATCTCATCTAACTTCAAGATATCATCTATTTTCTTTTTGATCTTTGATGGCATACTGAAAATCCTTCCGTATAATTTGTTGAGAGTGCTGTTAGCCTATGATGTGATGTGGCTGCCGTTGGAAATTTATTCTGTCTATCGTGAGGATATTATACTAAGCTTGAAATTAATACTTTAGAGAGAGTATTGTTCATGTTTGTTTCTTTCTTTAGGTGGCATCCTCTTGGAACTGTTATTCATTCGCTAGTGATAAAAAATCCGGTGCAAAATTATGTGGTGTACAGTTTCTCAAAAACTTGTTTGAATTAATCTAATGTGAGCAGCAATGAACTTGATATGATGCTTGAAAGTAAATTAGTTTCGAGTTAGGGCAGCACTCTGCGCCGGTGCACCGGCCGAAAGTTTCGGCCGGTCGCACCGCAGCCGCCCGATGCATACGCGCAAAGCCGTTCGATTAGATCTCACCTTCTTCCTTCCCGTCGTCTTCAGCTTGAGTCAACACGCTTCCCCTGATTAGCCCCATCCACCATAGCTTCGCCACATGAACAAAAAAGGACGCTATCCGCTCGTGTCGGGCAAAGACCGTGCGTCTCCTGCCTCCCCGGGCTGACAGATTGAAGTTCCCCACCGACCATGGCTGTAACATTCACCCGCGCCGCCCTGAATTGCGGACCTGCTCGCCGCCGCCCCAGCACGGGTGCTCGCCGCCGGTTGCAACAAAAAATCCAGCCGCTGTCCATTGCAACTCCCCTGCGTGCTCGTGCTTGCAGCCTCGCCGGCGACGAGCCCATGCAGCACCAACACACACGGTTTTAACAATGCCGTAGCAAATCAGCTCAACGGTGGTAGCTTTTTGGTTTGCCGGTTGCAGCAAAATCAGCTCACCCCCTGGTCGCCATGGTCGCCATGGTCACCATTCGAAGGAAGAAAAAAGCACATTCCAGCTATTTTGTACGCCGGTTCCAGCAAACTCCAAAACGGTTGCAGCAAAAAAAAGGCATCTCCGCCGTCGACCAACACCGCCGTGCATGCATGTAGCAAAAAAGGTCGTCGGTGGTCGCAAAAATAGGCTACGGTTGTAGCAAAACGTCGTTGGTCCAGTAGGATGAACTCAAGTGGTAGCATTTTTGGGTGCTGGTTCCAGCAAACCTCCACGCCGGTTCCAACATCCTTGGTCGCCGGTTGCAACATCCAGTAATCCAGATTGTGGCTTGCGGCATCGCACGACGCGGGCGCTGCTCTCCGGTGGTGCACCGGCGCTGCTGCCCGCACCACCACCATGGCACGCAGAGGAAGCCGAGAGTATGAGTGCGTGCGACCATGGCGACAAACCCACCGAGCTTCGAGATGGACTTGCTCCCTGAGGAGGAGGAGGTGTGGAGGATAAAGGCTTGGGTGCCGTGCTGGCGGTCGAAGACATGCGTTCTAGCGGTGCGAGCGGGGGTCGTGGGGAAGAAGAAGACGATGGGAAAGAACGATCTGAAAGAAGTGCTCTCGTTGCCCAGTTTTTTTTTGTTTTTTTAGGGTTGCTCCTATCGCCACTCGCACGATCGATAGCGATCGCAGGGCCCGCGCGCGTCGGGCGGAACGTTTCCACCGGTGCGCCGTCTGGAAACGTTTACCTTCGAGTTATCTATTTTATGTTCTATGCTTTGTAGACAAAAATACAGCTGCTCAGTGCTATATATAATCATGTGGTTTAAATAAGATAATTAAGCTATATAATTTTGTGCTTCAACCTCCTTTCAGTTTCAGATGGCCAACCATTAACTGTTAGAGATGAGGATAAGAAGCAGCCGGCCCGTCGCGATGGTGTGAGGCTGCAGGGAAGAGGAAGGAGGTCGACGACGGGCCGACGGGGTGAATGAGCAGGTCGACCCTCATGAAGACGGCGCCGCCGGCCAGGGGCTCTGTTGGCGCGCTGGACGTCGTCCTTCTCAACCCGTACTCTCCTCCCCTCGCTTCTGGCGGCCAGGAGCTCGAGTCGGAAGAGGAGACCTCGACGGTCTGCGGCTCGCGGAGACCCGCCCATCCTCTAACCTCGGCAAGATCAGGTCAGTTTTCTTTCTTCCTCTTTGCACACCGGTCCAGGCAGAGGTGACACGGTGGAGCAGGCATCAGACTTAGTTTAGAACGGACCAACCCTTCCTTTTGTAGAAATTTTGCCCCATGGTTAGTGTATAGCGGCTGGAGACAAATGAGGTTTTTCTTCATTTGAACAATTCGATACATGCTCCAATTACCAAACGAATGGGCAGGCAACGACCATTTGATTAGTTATGTTACGTACAGCTATGACTGCCCAACAGGCGGTGAGTCCAAGAGCTCTGTCAGATGTTAGTTATATTACGTACAGCTATGACTTCCCAACAGGCGGTGAGTCCAAGAGCTCTGTCAGATGTTCATTGCATATATCCAGTGCAAAGAATGATACAGAATTTGCAACCCTAAGCAGGTGCCAAAATGATTAACTCCTTGATTGGGTTTAGACTGCGCATATCTGTAACATAGATATTAATTGACATATGATGCATTATTTGAGGTATGATATGCCAAAACCTATACCTGGGCTAATATACCATGGCTTCCATGGAGTTTGATGTGGATTAGTAAATGGCCGTGTGCCCACATATGCTCTCTTTGGAACGTATGTTATCTGATTTCCAAGAATTTCCTTGAAAGTAGATTTGATGTCCTCCTTACATGTTCAGTATTCATTTCTAAAAAATTGTTAAGAGGAGAATTTAGTGTATTACTTCTAATCTAAGTGATAGAAAACTCTGCTTGATAAAGTAATCTTAGTTGGACAATAATTTACCTAAAAAATTAACTTACTCATGGTAATAGTTTCGTTATTTAATCTGAATATCTGTTTGTGCTTCTAAGCAAGATACTATAAAAGTGCAATTATTTTCTTTTTACTGCATTACTCTTGCCAGTATTTATTGTGGGTTAGTGGAGCGCTAAACTTTTGTATTTTATAGCTTCGAGATATAACTTTTTTTTGTTTCTGAGCTAATATAAATTTTATATGCTGCAGGCAGTTCCTTTCAATCCATGGAACAGTGCCTGTGTTAGGCGATAGCAAGGCAATCGGACAATCATGATGCTATTTTCTTATTTGAAATCAGAATGCTACTAGGACATTCTTAATTTTGGAAAATCAGATAAAACAAGAGATAAGGTACGTTGGTACCTGGTGATACAATTGGAGAAAGGGATATGATATGTCTGGCAATGGTTTAGGAAGGTATTCACTTATCCAAAACAACAACATAGGTATGTTCAAGCAAGGAACTGGGCATGGCAGTTAGGTGGTGGAGTGTCTGTCCTTGAATTGTACACATTTTTTTCTCTGAAAGAAATTCATCGCGTAACTCATTCTAGCTATTCTCGATGTGTTTATCTGTTCCAATCCAAATTTGATATGCCAGTTGCTTGAAAGTCTTGAGGCACTTTGCCCTTTAGAGTAGCGGCTTACAGTTATAAGAATACCTATCTTTTGAATTTGTATTTAGGGTGCGTTTGGACGAGTAGCAATGCTGGCCTTACCAAAATATTGGTCCGCCCACGCTTTTTGGTTGCCTTTAGGATCGTAGCCAATTTTGGCTTGCCCCACCCAACCTGGGCGCGCCCTCTCTTGTTTCCGGCAAATCGCTGGCGCAACAGCGGCATGGAAATCCTCTGCCACAAAATTGGCAGCCCACAAATCACGCGCAAGCTGGCTGCCGAGATATAAAATCGTGCGCGCTTTCTTTTTTCTTTTTAGTCACCCAGTCAATTTCCGTCTCTCTCTGTTAGCATAATCTTGAAAGTTAGGTTTGTTTCTGTTGCCTGGTAGTAACGTACACAAGTTGAAAAGTGATCTATTTGTGTCCGGCTAGTAGTACTAGTTAAGCTCACGTTAGGAGTTAGTAGTCCGGTTAGTCTACGAAGTGTCCAGTCCGTGTCATGCTAGGTTAGTAGTCAAAAGTACGAAAAGGATAGTAAGTCCGTATAGGGCAGGGTCTGGTTGGTCGGCTGGAAGGTGTATATATATACATAGCCAGGTCACGAGATTTGTAACACCGTGGAAAACAGAAAATCAATAAAGAGAAGAGAGGCACGACACGTGCCTTTGGCAAAAGTTTCTGCGTGCGCGTCCTCATCGTGATTTGATGTGATCGATCATGTGGGCGAAGTTCCAACAATTGGTATCAGAGCTAGGTCGATTTGAATCCGCGCTTGCCCCGGGGTTGCGACCCGACTAGCGCCTCGGGGCGGGCCATGATGTTGCTGGGTGATGCAGCAATGAGGAGGATCAGGCGATTGTCGTTCGGCGGAGCGACATGGAGAGAGGCGACAGCTGTCGTCGGCATAGTGATGGAAGATGATCATTGATGGGAGTGGTGGTGCCGAGGTGCGGCGCTGGAGCTCATCAAGATCATCGTCCGGGGGAGTCAAGATGAGAAGGAGCATGAGGAAGATGACAAGTCAAGATTAGGGGGAGATTGTTAGCATAATCTTGAAAGTTAGGTTTGTTTCTGTTGCCTGGTAGTAACGTACACAAGTTGAAAAGCGATCTATTTGTGTCCGGCTAGTAGTACTAGTTAAGCTCACGTTAGGAGTTAGTAGTCCGGTTATTCTACGTAGTGTCCAGTCCGTGTCATGCTAGGTTAGTAGTCAAAAGTACGAAAAGGATAGTAAGTCCGTATAGGGCAGGGTCTGGTTGGTCGGCTGGAAGGTGTGTATATATACATAGCCAGGTCACGAGATTTGTAACACCGTGGAAAACAGAAAATCAATAAAGAGAAGAGAGGCACGACACGTGCCTTCGGTAAAAGTTTCTGCGTGCGCGTCTTCATCATGATTTGATGTGATCGATCCTATGGGCGAAGTTCCAACAATTGGTATCAGAGCTAGGTCGATTTGAATCCGCGCTTGCCCCGGGGTTGCGACCCGACTAGCGCCTCGGGGCGGGCCATGATGTTGCTGGGTGATGCAGCGACGAGGAGGATCAGGCGATTGTCGTTCGGCGGAGTGACATGGAGAGAGGTGACAGCTGTCGTCGGCATAGTGATGGAAGATGATCGTTGATGGGAGCGGTGGTGCCGAGGTGCGGCGCTGGAGCTCATCAAGATCATCGTCCGGGGGAGTCAAGATGAGAAGGAGCATGAGGAAGATGACAAGTCAAGATTAGGGGGAGATTGTTAGCATAATCTTGAAAGTTAGGTTTGTTTCTGTTGCCTGGTAGTAACGTACACAAGTTGAAAAGCGATCTATTTGTGTCCGGCTAGTAGTACTAGTTAAGCTCACGTTAGGAGTTAGTAGTCCAGTTAGTCTACGTAGTGTCCAGTCCGTGTCATGCTAGGTTAGTAGTCAAAAGTACGAAAAGGATAGTAAGTCCGTATAGGGCAGGGTCTGGTTGGTCGGCTGGAAGGTGTATATATATACATAGCCAGGTCACGAGATTTGTAACACCGTGGAAAATAAAAAATCAATAAAGAGAAGAGAGGCACGACACGTGCCTTTGGCAAAAGTTTCTGCGTGCGCGTCTTCATGGTGATTTGATGTGATCGATCCTGTGGGCGAAGTTCCAACAATTGGTATCAGAGCTAGGTCGATTTGAATCCGCGCTTGCCCCGGGGTTGCGACCCGACTAGCGTCTCGGGGCGGGCCATGATGTTGCTGGGTGATGCAGCGACGAGGAGGATCAGGCGATTGTCGTTCGGCGGAGCGACATGGAGAGAGGCGACAGCTGTCGTCGGCATAGTGATGGAAGATGATCGTTGATGGGAGCGGTGGTGCCGAGGTGCGGCGCTGGAGCTCATCAAGATCATCATCCGGGGGAGTCAAGATGAGAAGGAGTATGAGGAAGATGACAAGTCAAGATTAAGGGGAGATTGTTAGCATAATCTTGAAAGTTAGGTTTGTTTCTGTTGCCTGGTAGTAACGTACACAAGTTGAAAAGCGATCTATTTGTGTCCAGCTAGTAGTACTAGTTAAGCTCACGTTAGGAGTTAGTAGTCCGGTTAGTCTATGTAGTGTCCAGTCCGTGTCATGCTAGGTTAGTAGTCAAAAGTATGAAAAGGATAGTAAGTCCGTATAGGGCAGGGTCTGGTTGGTCGGCTGGAAGGTGTATATATATACATAGCCAGGTCACGAGATTTGTAACACCGTGGAAAACAGAAAATCAATAAAGAGAAGAGAGGCACAACATGTGCTTTTGGCAAAAGTTTTTGCGTGCGTGTCTTCATCGTGATTTGATGTGATCGATCCTGTGGGCGAAGTTCCAACACTCTCTTCTTTTCTCATTTGCACGCACATGAACGGAAGAACCAGAGCAGGGCACGATCTTCGCTACCATCGGCCATCCGGTTATTGTGTCAACTACTCATGTGGCTGCCGGCGTTGATCCACCTCGTCATCCTCTCTCAATCAACTCCCGTCAAAAGCCAGATCCCCATCACATGTTTTACTGAACTTGACACAGACTTCTTGTCCTTTTCCCTTGTCGATGATTCACAAGCATACTTGTAATTATTATTTGTCCATTTAGGTGGAATTTTACTAGCTCCCATTTGTAGTTTAATTGGCTGGCATGTAAATTCCGAATTATGAAACCAAACCAAACACAAGCCAATTATAGTTGCCAAATATTTGGAGCGTCATTCTTCTTAAACCAAATGGAAGCCAATGAGTTTGCCAAAAAAAATTGGCAAGTACTATGGGCTACAATCCAAACAATCAGAGCTTGCCAATATTTTGGTCATGCCGTTGATTTGGTCATGCCAATATTTTGGTAGGGCTAAGTGGGGCTCAATCCAAACACACCCTTAGCCTATGGATTATAGTGCATTTATCTTGCCATTTTTATTTAGCCTACATGCCTTCGTTGTAGTCCCGGCTTCTATGTTATGATGTGGTTGCTTCAAAAGAATTGTCTGAATTTATGTCACCAAATCAAAGATAGCCAGTGAATTTTTGTGATACACTTTGATGTATATTTTCCAAACACGCTTGTTGTATTTGAGACTTAATAGTCTACCAAATCCTGGCAAAAATAATAATCTTAGTTTCATGCGATGCGGAACAGTAGCTGCAGGGTTTGGTCTTCGTCTTATTTCTTTATACTCCCTCCGTCCGAAAATACTCGTCGGAAGAATTAATGTATCTAGATGTATTTTAGTTCTAGATACATTCATTTTTAGGCATTTCTCCGACAAGTATTTCCGGACGGAGGGAGTACATATGTAGCTGCAGATTGTTAGGGACGAGGATCATCAGCGGCCATGCAGGAGCAACAACACGAGATCATGTCCAGTTCGTGAACTTATTCTCCTAGCTTGGAGGCTTCCTGTTTAAGGTGCACGCTTTCTTCATTTCCCCTCTTTTTTTGGCAATTACTTCCTTTCCCCTCTGATTTGACTTCATTTGCCTTCTTGTGTGAAGTTGTATACTTCAACTGTACAAAGCAGTATCGTGTTGAGATTCAGGAAAATTGCTAATTTATATAAGTAATTATGTATCATGTACTGTGAACTTCCTCAAATCAGCCGGTTAGTCTCTTGCGGACATTTATTTGCTGGTGAGGGAAGCAGTTTTAACATGTGTGTTTTCCCTATGTTAGCATCTGCTTCCTCAGATAATTCATGTTAGTTATCCACTTGCAGTATAAATAATCTCTCTAATAAGTAACTTTGTTATTGTACATGGTCCCTGTATATTTTTTTGCATATTCCTGTTAAGCTTTAGGTCCTATAGCTTTTTTTTGAAGCTGTAGTTCGTTTAGCCTTTTGGTGTCATGTCTTTCCGACTATTCTGGTTCCACAATAGTATCTATAGGTATTCTTTCTCTCCACTTCTCCTCTCCATTTTGAGTCTGTTCTGATTTCTAGATCTTCTGGTGTTAGACGCGGCCGCAGTCTGCCGCCGGGGACACCTCTGCATCATCGTCGACGGAATGAAGGGAGCAGCAGCCACAGCCGCCTGCTGCGGCGGTGCTGAGCGGCTGCGCACCTACAGCGAAACGGTGTTGGACCGATACGTGCTCCTCTGCCAGTCTTCCTTGTGCCGCCGTTTACTCCTCCTTGCTGCACCTGGTATTTCTCTCCTCTCTTCTGGTTGCCTCATGGCAATTGTCACCAATCCCTTCTTCCAGATCTCTGTCTCACTCTCATTGATTTGCTAACAAAATGTTTGTTGGCTTGTTGAATATACTGTTTTGCCATATAGATAGAAAGTGTATTCAATACGTGTGATTACTTGGCTGTGGTGGATGTTTTAGCATTTTTCACTAATTTTCGTGTGCCAATAATTTGCCAGATTGGTCCCAGATTGAAAATCTCAATTGTCAGGACTTGCTTGTATGCATTCCTAAATAGTGTAAAACTGAAGCTTGCTGCCCGTGAGGTGTCAGCCATAAACATGTATTATGACCATTGTTTATCCGGTGAAGTGCCTACAATTTAGTGACCATAGCTTTCCACTTTAGCTCATAAACTGGATGGCAAAATAGAGTTTGCCCATTTCATATCTATGTTGTCTTATTAGAAAAATAGAGTTTGTTTTATAGCTGATGCTTAATATGTTTCATCGACTGGTGAATGCTCAACTTTAGCTCATAAACTGGATGACAAATGCTAATTCCGATGGGGTTTTTGCCACTTATTGTTTTATGGCATTACTACCTTAAAAAAATTACAGAGTCCTTTTACATTTATGAGTATTACAGAGTCCTTTCTTTTTCCACAAGGGGCAGTAGCTTTGCCATTTGATTCGAAGGACAAAGAGTTGATCACAAAGGGGTAGCATTCAGGATATATACATAAAAGAGTATAGAACCAAATTATGTGATGTAATTGACTACTATTTCTATTAACTTCTCCTGTACACAATGTTCATGAGTTCATGTATTAAGTATTGTGTCACTTGTGTTTACTCTTTTTTTAATGCAAGTTTACAGCTACTCGGAATTCCTAATTGTAAACTCAACTATCTTGACCTACCCATGATCTAATTTGTGGCATTACTACCTTAAAAAAATATTTGCATTTAATTTCATATATATATATATATATATATATATATATATATATATATATATATATATATATGGGTACAAGTTCTTACCAAATGTACTCAAATATACGGTTATTGAAAAAATGCAAATATTTTCAACACGAACATGGTTTTAAACGGGTCTTTGCGTCATTTGGCGCAATTGATCATCTAGTATCAGAAAAGATCAGCATGTGTTACTTATGTCTGTGCGTTGCTTTCCCCTGTCATGGTGCTACGGCCGACAGCATGCAAATCGTACCATTAGATCTCTCCCACTGCTTTTGGTTTCCTGCAAATGGCAGCTGGGCTGACGATATGAGTGAAGGACGACAACGACGAGTGAAGGACGACAACGATGGAACAAATACATCAAAAGCCAACTGGGCCAACAATGATGAGTGAAGAACAAACACAATCGTACCATTAGATCTCTTCCCTGTCATGGTTTCCTGCAGATGGCAGCTGTTTGAGATGAGTGAAGGACGAAACGATGGAACAAATACATCAAAAGCCAACTGGGCCAACGATGGAACAAATACAACGATGAAAGAAATATACAGTACATCAAACGCCCTTCACTCGTGCATATTGTTCGCATACGAACACGTCACCGTGTACCTCCAACGTCGAGGGTGATGCACCGCAGCTCACGTCGAAGGAGACCTGTCCGGAAGCGCAGTATGCAGGCAATCCGGCGAGTGCTTTTGAAGACCCGAAACTCCACACGCCCGCGAGGGACCCCGTCAGGGTGCGCGGTGGCTATGGGCTGCCCTAGGTCAACCTGATCGCTCCTAGGGCCTCGAGGTTCGCCGCCCTGCAACAAGAAGAACAGACGAAGAACGAGCAGAAGAAGAACTAGGGTTAAGGAGAAAAGATAAAAGATAAAAAGTGATAGATGATTTTGTCGATTGTGTGTTGTTCAATCGGTCGTCACCCGTTAGGTATATAAGAGGCGGCTGGACTTCCCGTGCAAGAAAAAGACTTGAATTCACGTCCAAAACCCTAGTCAAATTCGGATTGGTTTTATCCGAACTTTTCAAAACTGTTCGGTTTAAACTGGCTGCACCTCGCGGGTCTTTTTTGTGGTGGTAAACGATCTTGATGAAAACGAGTTCAAAAGCAATCTTGACCGTTTCGACGAGGCGAACAACTATCATGTTGAACGTTTTTTTATCAAAGGTATTCTTGAGGGTCAAATTGCTCGCGCAAAACAGGCTATTATTCACGCTACCTCGCACAAATCGGGATATTACTCGCGCTACCCATCAGACATGTGTGTGGTGGGGCGCGCCACTTTCAGCCTCCTGAGTTGCATTCTGATGGCTCTAACTTTTGCATACGGACTCGGATTAGAACGATTCTTATATCAAAATCGATCGTTTCGACTAGACGAAGACAATCCTTGTAGATCATTTTTCCATACGAGGCAGTCTTGGGGGCGTAATGTGCCAAATAGTGTTCTGAATACAAAATCTCAGTATTTCAAACACAACTTCGGCATTCGAGATGTGATCTGATGGCGATAGCCCAAACTTCAAAGATATTTGTATCGACAATACGAAACTTTTTTATATAGATCACTTCTCCATTTGAGGCCATATTAATTAAGTTCTTGACAGTGCTAAAATCTGGTGTCAACACATGCCCCCCTGTTTTTCGGCAAAACTTGGATGCCGAAAAATAATTTGCTCAGAGTTTTTTCTAAGGACGATGTCAACACTTCATCGGCCATTTTGCATGTTCTTAGGACGATAAGTATATATCGGCCATTGCTTGTTTGAACCTCTTGATGCAAACTTGGGTGAAAACTTCTTAGCTTCTATAACAATCTGGTGATAAGGTTCCATAGATCAAAATCATCCTTCGAACCATATTGTTCACCCTTTCGCTAGGATTTTGCAGATAATAAAGAATTAACTTCCTCCAATCCTTACTTCGCCTGCGTAAAAGTTTCATTAGTGGCCGAAGCGGTGGGCTTCGGTCCGGCCTTACCTATGTTGACAAGACCTAGCATCGGCTATTGATAGAAATAATACAATACACCATGGTTAACATAGTAGCCGGATGCTTGCTGTGCCAACTCTTTCGAATTGTCATGTCTAGATATATGAAAAAAATTAAAGCAACCCAAGGTAAATCCTGCATCTAGTCATACCAAAAGATAAATTATAAGTGATTCGTCAAAACATTGATAACCCTTGAATATTTGTTGCACTACTAATAACGAATCACCGGAAGGCTCAATATATATATAGCACATATACCAAGGCAAAGCTCCAATTCAAATAACAATGCATATTCGGCTTTGATCATTGTGCAAAAATATTTTAAGCGGCATGAGGCTTCACAAAACAGCTCCATATGGAGATATATAAACAACACCAACACTTTGTCCATTGCTATTAATTGAACCATCAAAACATAATCTCCATAGTACTGGAGAGACAAGGTTAATATCAATATTATGCATATCATTAATCCAATGTTCAGTAATAAAATCGGCTACGATTTGGCCTCTTATAGATCTCAAAGGTGCATAAGCCAAATCATATCCAAACAAAGTATAAGCCCACTAGCCAATTCTGCAAGTATGAATTGGTCTATGCAACATATATTCAATGATATTGGTCATGATTTCTCAACTCCGTTCAATCAATAATATAGGCATACATATAAATTTCCATGAGCACGTACCTTATCTCGCTTTCCAATCGAACTAAGGACGTTGTTAGAGTACTACATCGGTCATGCATTGACATAATCTTAGGACGATAGATAAATATCAGTCGTTACCATGTAAACTTCATTCAAAGCACATATAGCCGAAATAAATAAATGAAATGACAAAGCAAGTATTTTGGTCCTTTGGATCAACAACAAACTTGTAGCTAATCAAATGTATAGTGACTTGGTAATACCCTTTCATGATGTAAGAAATTATATGGCATCCATGGATTAAAATAAGCCCATTGAGGGTTACCAATCATACTTGATGACGTATTCCATGGCATAGGCGTCAATGACATAGTTAAAGAATATGGATAATGTGTAGACCGAAGATGTTGAAACCTTCGACTTGGTCCTTCATAGTTTTCACTCTTTTCCTTCTTCATCTTTGCCACACGTCGTGTAATGGATGCTTTCACATAATTCTTATTTTGAGTACTTCCTTTAGGAACACATGCCATGTTTCTTTCTTCAAGTTCTTGTGCACTAATTTTTTGTAATTTTTTCTTTTGCCAATATGATAAGCCGAGTGGGCATCTCGTCTGTGATTCCGTTTTGACCAATGGCAATTCCTTTTCGGCCTTGTGCACTCTCCACTTCTCTTCTTCAGATTTGGCACTTTGATTTTTATCAATTGATTGCTTCACTTCTTTGCCTTTTGTAGCCAATGTCAACACTTTAATTGGTTGTTTGTTATTTGAGATCAAATCTGAAGTAGCACACTTACGACCATATCTTTTCACGCGGTAAACTTGCTTTACCACCTCTTTCTTCTTCCTTGAGTTCTGGACCGATTCCTTATGATTGAAATGGTCTTTAACGCATGATTGTTCAAATGTTGATCTTCTTGGAGCTGCATAGTATTGGTGAGATGTTCTAAAATAAGATGGAGAATATGCCCTTGTATCATACCTGTCCCATGATGAATATGGATCTATATGAGCATAGGGAGCATTCACGGCATTGGCATTGGCGGCCCAAAATAAGGATATGAATATGTTGCATTAAAATTATCACTTTGCCAATACCGATCCTCATATTTGTGCCTTGGGGGTGATCTTGGTTTCTTTGCATGATTTGGCCGATAAGCGTTCTTCTCTTCACTCCTCTTTTGATATTTATCCAATAGTTCAGCGAAGGTGATTTTTGATCTCTTACACTTGCGCTTATTTTGGCCTTTCTTTTCTTTTGGTTTGCTTTCATCAATCATTGGATTTGTTTGCTGCCCCCCAGTCAATGGCGTCTTCATTGTAGCTTCGATGGAATTCTCGCCCTCAAGATTATGTTCATTATGCTCTTCAACAACTTCTTTACTTGAAAACTTGATCCCATCACCTGCAGGTTTTACATTCTCTTTAAATGGATTGGCTTGAAGCAGCCGATGCAAAAACATTTTGCCATCGGGACCAATCATAATAGACTGGTCATCTCTTGGTGTTTCAACAAACTTCAATCATCGTTTTTCAATGGCCGATTTAACTATTTGACGAAACATGTTGCAATCCTCAAAATTATGCTTGGACGAGTCATGCAACTTACAATACATTTGTCCTTGAATTGATGGCTTAACATTGTGATCAAGAATTCTAATGTAATTATTTTTCAGCAACAAATCAAATATTTGATCACACATGCTTGAATTGAAGGTATACTTCTTATTGTTTAGCCGGTCTTGCTGTGAGAACGGTTTTGGAGGTAAGCAAACGAATGGTTCAGATTTGGAATCTTCCCATTCGGCTATGCAATGTGTTTTGCATTCTATATCCGATGTCTTTCTATAAGATATCATAATAGCATCGGTTTTCTCAAAAGAATTTAACCTTGGCTTTAAATTTCTGAAACGAAAATAGTTAGCGCATATATGTCTCAATGGAAACCAAATGCAAGCCAAGTAATAAATAAGCAAAGCTACCCAATTAGATATGAACTTTAGATAAAGTAACAGGGAAAGCCTTGGCTGCAACAATAAGTCACTATCAGTCTTTATAAATGGTGCAGTGGGTTGACCAATATGCTCAATAACAATTTTATTGCTAACAAGTAAATTACCCTTCTTCATTGGTCTTTCAAAATTACTTATGAGAATATTTCTTATAGATTCATCAATAATGAAGTTGCGACCAAATCTGAAAATAGGTAAATTACTCGCTATGCATACATCTTCAAATATGTTGGGAGAGCATGATGGTGGTGTGACTTGAACAATATCTAGCTTCATCTTTGGATGACTCTCCAACGCCTTTTTATCATCTTTTTCTTTATTCCGCGCATCATTACCTTGAAGATCCTTATCAGACGAACTTTGTTCGGCTACTTACTCTTGTTCTTGAGGCTTGTCAATTTCTACTGCACAGAACTCATAGGGCAGGAAGTAGGTTCCATTAACTTCAGAAAAATCAAGCATGGTTGTTTTGCTATGCTTGCCATGCCCTTTCTCAATAATGCTTGCCTCTTTGGATTTGATGGATTTGGAATATATACTACTTGATTCGGCTTTTTCAACCAAAGCACTTTCATGTTCTGAATCATCCTTCTTTTCATTGATACTATCAATTGGCAATGCTTCTTTTATCTGAGCCAATTCTTTCTTTTATTTGTTTCTGGCGGCGAGCGGCAAAATTGGCTTTAAGTTTTTTCTCAATTTCAGCCCACTCCGGATATGATTGCCCCCCATTGTTTTTAGATTCTTTCGGCAATGACACACGGGTGTTGCCGAAATTTTGTAATAGTGTAGGGGGTGTATAATATGATGTAGTACTAGGTGAAGGCATATGCATTGTTGTAAAACCATATTTTTGCTCGGCAGTTTTATCAATTGACAAAGATTTATCTTTTTGCAAAACTCTAGCTTTTATTGCGGCATAATCAGGAAATAGCCCCTTTTCATGTCGTTCAAGGCAAAGAGCACTAATCCTCTTATTTTGGGCTAAACTCTTCAATGCAGCCATTACTACCTCATCTTCTATAATATTGGGCACAACTGCTCCTGTAAAATTTACATTCATTCGGCTATGACCAGGAAGGTCGGAAGCTGAATTATGAACATCTACAGTTGTGTATGGTGCTGAAAAAATATTGTCATGAGGTGTAGTATATGACGGTTGGGAATAACTGGCCGAATAACTAGTAGTAGCATGGCCAATTCTCTCGTTCATCGCCATGGTTAGATTAGCATATTGCACATTACTTGCCGATGAATAAAAGGGTGAAACACTTTCTTGCATGGCATTGGAAATTCTAACATGAGGTGTTTCAAATGTATTAACTGGACTCACCATGTTGTTCATCGGCATAACAATTTGTGGGGTTGCCGATGCATGAGAGTTGGGATACATATGGTGTAGGTTACTAGTATCATAAGAACTTAAAACATGCATATTACTTTGAATCGGCCCTTGCACGTAATTAGATGCATTATTGAAAAAACTAGGGTTGGCAGATAGAGTATACTCATTGAACGATCTAGTAACACCATATGAATTATTTGCATCTATATTAGGGAATTGGGTATTCATATTACCTTTGTAGATTGCAAACCCTATATGACGATCCTTTCGTAGCAAGAACAGGCCGGAGGCCGTTCAAAGCTTCGTCCCCAGCGGAGTCGCCAAAAAGTGCGTTCGCACACGAACACGTCACCGTGTACCTCCAACGCCGAGGGTGATGCACCGCAGCTCACGTCGAAGGAGACCTGTCCGGAAGCGCGGTATGCAGGCAATCCGGCAGGTGCTTTTGAAGACCCCGAAACCCCACACGCCCGGGAGGGACCCCGTCAGGGCACGCGGCGGCTATGGGCTGCCCTAGGTCGACCTGATCGCCCCTAGGGCCTCGAGGTTCGCCGCCTGCAACAAGAAGAACAGACGAAGAACGAGGAGAAGAAGAACTAGGGTTAAGGAGAAAAGATAAAAGATAAAAATTCACTACAACAAGAACCCACCTATAGCAACGGATGTGTAGCAACGAAGACAACTTATATGTTGTTGTTGAGTTATCAAAAAGAACTCCCACCTCAAAAAAAAATCCCACCTCCCTCATACCTAAAAGAACTCCCACCTCCCCACGAAGGGGTGCCCACCTCCACCGTATTATCAGGCAGCCAAGCGTGAAAAAAAGATTCCAAACCTTTTCTCCCCACCACCTCTCTCTCCCCCGGTTCAGAACTCTCAAGGTTTCACCTGAGATCCATCACCACAAGGCGGCCACCGCCGCCGTCAAATCCAGAGAGCTCCGATGCTCCCCTGCACCACCCCTCCCGGTCCATCTCCCCCTCACCATTCTCCTCTGAGTCCCCACCGTCGCGACGTCCTCCAGATCTCTGCACGCGCCACCGCAGAAACCTTAGGCGCTACGGGCCACTGGCGCTGCTCCGGCGGCTCTACTTTGTCCGCCTAATAACCTCCGCGCCACCACACACACGGGTGCCGGCTACGGCTCCACGCGGTGCTGCTCCACCTCCGCTACATCGACTCAGACGCCGACGGTTCAGCACTCCTCTCCTCTGCTCTTACCCTCTGGCGCTTTGTGTGGCATGATGCCATGCCTAATTCTTTGCCGGCCAATGCAACGGCTGGACAACAAGCTATCATGGTGAGTGACCATGATGGAGGCCCAACAATCCCACTTCACCTTCCAATTTCAGTTTCGGGCTTGCATCTTTGAATTTGTGATCTAGTTGTACGTATGAAAGTTTTCTCTAGCCGGGTTGATCTATTTGCATGCATGATTGAGTGATTCACCACTTATATGTATGTGTTATGTTAGGAAGAATGATTGTGTCCTCTTCTTATCAATAATTCTATCTTGTGATGCACTAGGTTTTAATTTTTCTTGCTGCTAGTGCTTGGATAATTAGTCAATATTTTTGTGAAGATCATCCTTGTAAATCAGTTAACTAAATAAGCAGATGGTATCGTCGGATATGCTAGCTGTGAGATTGTGACTAGTTATCAAAAAGCATTCCTTTTACATCAGTTAAAAGGTTAGCACAGTATATTATCTTTGCCATCATGACTATCTCTGGGAGGGAATATGAATATCTTCTTACCAGTGTGTCGAATCCTTATAGTTTCCTTTTTGCACGCTCTGTAATACTACATAAATAAGCCCGTATGTATCTCTCTGTCCTAATATTTCTCTTTATTGTATAATCCTTAATCCAGGCAACATTTGTGTGTTTGTTCTTTCTCTTAACATATAAATCTTTAGGTTCTGAATGATGATACTAGATAGTGACTATGGTATGGCTTATCATCCTCTGAATTAGACTTGCAAAACTTAAATGTGCTAGCATGTGCTTATGAAATGAGTTCATAATTCTTTGCAGTAACAAAATTTCCTAGATAAAAGATCAGGGCAAGGCTACTTCTGCAGAGAGAGGTACGACTCTATTATTCATGTAGGCTTGAACGTTTTAGGTACATGACATAATCTGGAATATAATTTAAAACTTAGGTGAAGAAGTTCTATGTATTCACTATTCAGATTATTATTATTGGCAATCATCTGTATAAATCAGAGTCAAGAGAAAACACACTTGTTAACATTTAATACGGCTACATGCCTACATCTACATTTAGCTTAGTGCGAATTGTTTTCTCTCAATTTCAAGTACTTCTGGAAATTCTCCATCTCTGCGTTTCTATGTATTTTTTAGACTGCAGATCTGCATTTGCAACGAAGGATGCTCTACTTTGTCAACGCACATATTTTTTTAGCATGAATCTCCACCTTATCTTCATTATATTTAAGGTGTTTAACTCAATTAACATATGGCTAATCTGTTCTTAAGAAGCAAATATCAAGGTTGGTTGAACAATGTAAGTCAGTGCTCTTTTTTCTGTCTAATAATTAAGTGTTTAGTGCTATGGTTGTGACTGTAAAAGGTGTTTCGGACAAATTACGATATATCATAGGTGATGACGTATTTAGGATGATGGAACAATTTTTCTGTTCTGGTGCTTGCTTTCTCAACTAATGTGTTCAGAGAAGTGATACTTCAACTAATGTGTTCAGGGAAGCAACTTATTGTATCTGAAGTGAAGCTTTCTTTATTATATGGAGACGCAAGCATCAAACAAACATCCAACTACAAATAAGGTATGCTCATTTCTATATTGTTTGGTTGAGCAGCAATTTATTATTGCTCGTTCTTTTTGCAATATGAATGTTTATTATAGTTCTTGCTTCGCTTGGGATATTCAAACAAGAATGTTGCTCCTGCTACACTCCAAAGTACTGATCTAGAATATAAAACAAATTGACTGTTAAACTTGCTATTGGGAGTTAATGCTACGATAGCAAATTCTGATAAGTTGATACGACCACCAAAAAAGGTCAAAACTATTGGTCATATAGCAACAATAGTTATCACATGGGTTTCAACATTTGTATGTTACTCTTCGTTTAAATTATATTTTCCTAATAACCTGATTTTCTTTGACGGCATATTACTGTTCTCACTTCTTTGTGTTTGTAGATTGCAAGATAAAATGATGATGCATGTCTCAGATGTTGATCGCAAGATTGAGAAGGCAGCTGCTACTAGATAGTTCCAGATTAGGCTTTAGAATGTAATTGTCAGGGTTGATGTTTCAAACATGATGTTTAGAATGGCTGAAATGTTGATTGCAAGGTCGAGAATCAGACTACTACTAGATAGGTCCATATCTTGTAATCTTTTGTACCATGTTCTTTGTAAATCAACTGAATTGATTAAATATATGAGACATTTATGATTATTATGTTGTCTCTTATGCACTATTAGCATTGGCACAAACTTCTGGATGGGAATATATGAAATACCATTAAATTTTCAAGCAATGCGACAATATTTTTAGGTGTTACACTGCTCGTTTTGTGGGGTTGCCACCAACGCATATGAGGAGTTGTTAGTCCCTACCTCTATACGTTGCTACCTTACAACACTTATTCGTGGTGTTTACCAACACATGTATATACGTTGTCGTAGACCTTTGCAACGCCACCAACGACAATGCATCTAAACCCGTTGGTGTAGACCTTAGCAACGCTTATATGGACATATGACAACACATCGATGCGTTGCTGAAGGGGGGTTCTTGTTGTAGTAAGTGGTAGATGATTTTGTCGATTGTGTGTTGTTCAATCGGCCGTCACCCCTTAGGTATATAAGAGGCGGCTGGACTTCCCGTGCAAGGAAAAGACTTGGATTCACGTCCAAAACCCTAATCAAATTCGGATTGGTTTTGTCCGAACTTTCCAAAACCGTTTGGTTTAAACTGGCTGCATGTTGCGGAACTTTCCAAAAATGTTAATCAAGCATTTAAAGAAGTGAAAAATGTGCTTAGAAAAAAGTTGAACATGTGTTAAACTGTTAATATTGCATTTAAAAATGTTAATCAAGCATTTGGAAAAATGTTTAATGTGCATTGGAAAGATGTTGACCATTTATTAGATAATGTTAATCCTGTATTTGAAAAATATTAATCTAGCATTGGAAAAAAACATGTATAGAGAAAATGTTAAACATGTATTCAAAAAATATTAATCTTATAGTTGAAAAATATTAATCAAGTATTTGAAATTTTTCAAAACTGTGTATAGGAAAAATATTGACCATTTATTAGATAATGTTAATCCTGTATCTAGCATTTGAAAAACATTAAAAGCATGTATAGAGAAAATGTTAAACATTTATACAAAAATATTAGTCTTATAGTTGAAAAATGTTAATCAAGTATTTGAAATGGTTTAAAACTATGTATAGGAAAAATCTTGATTATATATACAAAAAAATGTTAATCTTATATTAAAAAATGTTAAACGTGTATTAGAAAAATGTTTTTGACATAACAAAAAATGTCTTATGAAAACCAAAATAACAAAATAATATACCAATGGAAACAAAAAATATAGAAAACAAAGAAAATATGCAAAAAAGATGAAAAAAAAGAAGGAAAAAGAAAAGAAAGGAAAGAAAACAAAAAATAAATAAAAAATGCAGAAAACCGGTTCAACTTGCTTCAAGTAGGTCGCACCCTTAGTGTGGGCCGGCGCGGTGGCTAGTCCCGCCTGCTATGTTCGCGGCGACTAGGGATCGATCCGTGGTTCTCCCCTTTTTCCTCTTCTACTTTTCTTACACTGTGCGCGAAAATGGGCCGTCCCACTAACGACCACGACCAGAAAAACTTCGAAATTACTAATTGAGGAATATTTCTTGCAAAGATCACTCCCACCTCCCAAGATTGTGACAAGTGGCACGCTGCATGTGCGTCACTTGTCGCAACCTGGGAGTTTTCCCTTTTTTGTAGATCTTTTTATTCAAAATGTTTTAACTCTTAAACCGCGTCCAAATCTCGAATCGTTTTCACCGTTGGATTTCTCGCGTCATGATCTTCAAAACTAGATCCCATGTTGATAGGTTTTGACGAACTTTTTTTCATGGAAAAAACCAAACAAAAAAGCCAAACCAGGAGCACGGTTTTTCCCCTTTCCTAAAGACTCACGGTCGTGCCTCTCCCGAAACCACAACCGTGCCTCTTGTAGAAGGAAAACCATGACTCTCGCGGAAGAAAGAAACAGAAAATACATTTTTTCTGTTTTTCTTTCATTTTCGAGAGGCACAACCATGCCTCTCGCGAAAGCACAACAATGCCTCTGACGAAAGCAAAACCGTGCCTCTCGTGAAAGCAAAAAGAAATGACCGAATTCCGTCTCCGAGAGGCACGGCTGTGCCTCTCGCGGAAGGGAAAAAACAAAAAAAAAGTGTTTTTTTTTCATTTCCAAGAGGCACGGTCGTGTCTCTCGCGAAAGAAAAACCGTGCCTCTCGCGGAAGTAAAACCGTGCCTCTCACGAAAGACCAAAAGCAAAACGGTGCCTCTCGCAAAGGGGAAATAACAGAAAACATATTTTTTTTCGTTTCCGAGAGGCACGGTCGTACCTATCGTGAAAGCAAAACCGTACCTTTGGCGGAAGAAAAAACGCGTTTTCTTTGTTTCCAAGAGGCATGGTTGTGCGACAACCAAAACCGTGCCTCTCGCGGAAGCAAAAAAAAGGGTTTTCACACAGTTTTTTTATTTTTATTTTTTTATCCAAAAGCTAAGAAAGACCGGTGGAAAACCAAAAAACCAAAAAAACAGTTTAAAAAGCCGAAAACGCGTGTCAAAAAATAAAGAAAACAAAATCTGGAGGGAGCGTCCAGAGCGTGACACGTGGCGGCGGTTGAGAGCACGCCAAGTGACGCTGATCGTTGTGACTTGTGAGGCGCTCGTCAACTAGTGGCTTCCAAAAACTTCGACGCGGGACTTTCTAAATAGTCACTTAATATAATCGCCGGCGTTTTCTCCGGGCCAAATTCTTTCGGTCCAAAACTCGTAGTCGCTGTGCGGGCCGAAGCCCAAAAGGCTACCAAAACGCCCACCTGTCGATCGAAACCTAACTCCAGTCCCCTCCTGACTAAAAAAAAGAAAAAGAAAATAAACTCCAGTTCTCTCCTCGCAATACCAAGCGGCTGGCGGCGGCGGACGGCGGCAGCGGGCTGAGAAGCTGCCGGCATCCCCTCCCCCAGGTCGCCCTCCTCCTCTCAATCTCAAGCGACTGGCGGCGACCATCGGCTGCGGACGGCGACGGCGGGCTGAGCAGTTCCCCTTCCCCAGGTCACCGCCGTTCCCCCCTCAGCTCGCGCCTCGCGGCCTCCCCTTCCCAGGTCGCCGGCCTCCTCGCCCCTGCTCCATAGGATCCCGGCAACGAGCTCGGCCTCCACTCCGACCATGAGCAATCAAAAACCATCACAAGGTATGAAACTATGGATTGTACTGCATGATGAATTGTT
>NC_057804.1:656667400-656676817 GCF_018294505.1 Triticum aestivum
ACACAAGCCCAAGTGGAACTATGGAAACAAGCACAATTGCATTACTGTGTACATAGGAATTATCTACTCCTACTAGTTGTTCTCCTCTAGTTAAACGGACGACACAAGCCCAAATCCGCACTCTGAATGATCCATTTTAATGTGTTGGTTTATCAAGGTTGAACGGACGACACAAGGCGAAGTGCAGAAATAAATAGAAAACAAATAATATGTCTGCAGAACAACCCAAATGGCTACAGAATTCTATTTGTTCTCCTCTAGTTAAGCTTAGTACAGAGTTCTACTTGATCTCTCCAAATGCTAACATTCGACATAGAGCAAGGGCATGTGTTGTCTACAAAATGCCTGCTGCAGGCTTATTTGCATGGGAATCACAAATTTACAGAGAGAGATGAAGTAGCTCACCTTCAGCTGCGATGTGGAGAACCAAAAGTGGCAGCAGGCGGCTAGCCGGCGAACAGTATGGAAGAAGACGGGTGCTAGTGACGAACTGCAGCTGTTGAACCGGTCGTCGGGAGGTGGAGCAGTGGTGGCGGATGGCGGCGTCAGAGATAGCGGGGCGACCTACAGGAGGTTGGGGATGGCGGCACGGGGCACGAGTCTTCAGGCAGTTGGAGAGTAAACTTGCTCTCTTGATTGAATTGAATGATACAATACATCAGTTTTTACATATATATGCCCCATGACGTGGGCACGCAGGCCCGAGGAGACGGTTCAGATCCTATATACATGGAGGAAGCATGCGCACTACACACTCTGTATAAATACATGTTAACACCCCCCCTCAGATGGAACGCCGTGTGGGAGGACGTTCAAGCTGGAGCGAAACTCGGTGAAGATCGGCGATGGAAGCCCCTTGGTGAACAAGTCCGCAAACTGAGAGCTGGAGGGGACATGTAGAACACGAACTTCACCGAGTGCCACACGATCTCGAACGAAGTGGAGATCAATCTCAACATGTTTAGTGCGCTGGTGCTGAACCGGATTAGAGGAGAGGTAGGAGGCACTGATGTTATCACAATAGACGATGGTGGCACGAGAGGGTGGCCGCTTGAGCTCGTGGAGAAGTTGGCGGACCCAACAGGACTCGGCCACTCAGTTTGCAACGCCATGGTATTCCGCCTCGGCACTCGATCGAGAGACTGTCGGTTGTCCTTTGGATGACCAAGAGACCAGACTGTTGCCCAAGAAAACACAGAACCCCGACGTGGATCGACGCGTACCAGGGCAGCTGGCCCAATCAGCGTCTGTGTAAGTCACGAGATCAAGGGAGGTAGACTTGTAAAGTTGCAAGCCGTAGTGAGTGGTGCCCCGTAGATAGCGAAGAACACGCTTTATGAGCTGCATGTGACTGTCCCGTGGTTGATGCATGAAGAGGCAAATCTGTTGAACCGCGTAGGAGATGTCGGGTCGGGTAAGGGTGAGGTATTGCAACGCGCCAGCAAGACTTCGGTAAGTGGTGGGGTTTGAAAGAACGCGGCCGTCGGTAGCGGAAAGTTTTGCAGTGGTGTCTATAGGAGTGGAGACGGATTTGCAATTGAGCATGTTGGCACGGTCTAGGATCTTGAGGGTGTATTGTTGCTGGCATAAGAACAAATCAGAGGTGTTGGGAGTTACATTAATGCCGAGGAAGTGATGTAACTCACCTAGGTCGGTCATGGAGAATTCCGCCTTAAGAGAGGCAATGATGGAGTGTAGTACGTGAGGTGTACTGGCTGTAAGAATTATGTCATCAACGTACACGAGAAGATATGCAATGAAGACCCGTGGGACAAAATGAAGAGGGAAGAGTCACTGCGAGAGGCGTGAAAACCACGGGAGAGCAAGAACGACTTGAAGCGATGAAACCACGTGCGGGGGGCTTGTTTCAAGCCGTAAAGGCACTTACGAAGGAGGCAAACATGATCCGGATGAGAGGGGTCGATGAAGCCGGATGGTTGAGCACAGTGAACAGTCTCTTTGAGCTCGCCATGAAGAAATGCGTTCTTGACATCGAGTTGATGGATCGGCCAGGAGCAAGATGTGGCAATGCTGAGAACCACGCGAATGGTGGCCGGTTTCATGACCGGACTGAATGTCTCATCATAATCCACGCCGGCTTGTTGAGTGAATCCTCGAACGACCCACCGAGCTTTGTACCGCGCCAAGGAGCCATCAGGATGAAACTTGTGGCGATATATCCACTTGCCCGTGACCACGTTAACACCTGCAGGTTTGGGAACCAAAGACCACGTCGAATTCTTGATTAAAGCAGTAAATTCATCTTGCATTGCATGTAGCCAATTTGGGTCTTTGAGGGCGGAGCGATAGGTGGCAGGGATGGGTGAGATGATAGGTGTCGTGGTGGTGGTGAGATAAAGGCGCTTTGGCTGGCAGAAACCCGATTTGGCGCGGGTGCGCATTTTATGCGAGTTAACAGGAGGCGGGATCGGTATTGCATGTGGAGGGGGGCGTGGCGACGTTTGGTAGGTGGAGGCAGAACCACTGGGACCGGAGCGGGGCGCGGGATTCGGAGGAGATTCAGTCAGGAGCGCGGCAGGCGAGGTGGAGGCGTGATCCGAGGCGGATCGACTGGGCCCGTGGGGTGGCGAATCGGGAGGAGTGCGGGGGGAACCCGCAGGTGGGGACGGCCCGGAAGACGAGGACGATTCGGTGGGGTTCGCGGGACGTGTGGAGCGGGGGGATTGGTGGGGCGATGGTTGGGGCGACGGGATTGGTGGGGCGACGGTTGGTGCAGATGCGCACGAGTGGGGGGGGTAGGTGGTGCGTCGGGATCGGGGCTGGGCAGCTGCAGCTGGATTCGGTTCGTGGGATTGGCTGTGGCAAGGGGCTGGGTGGTCGAAGGTGTGGGAGGCACGTACGGAAAAATGGATTCATCAAAAGAGACGTGGCGAGAAACGATGACACGGCGAGAGTCCAAGTCGTAACACCGGTATCCTTTGTGCTCAAGTGGGTAGCCTAGAAAAATGCACCTGGTAGACCGAGGGGCAAGTTTGTGAGAGGAGGTGGCGTATAGGTTTGGAAAGCAAAGACACCTGAAGACGTGAATGATCGTAGGAGGGGTGAACACCGTGTAGACGAAAGTAGGGTGTGGAGCCATGAATGGCACGGGAGGGACGACGGTTTAGGAGATAAGTAGTTGTGTGGAGGGCCTCGACCCAAAACGGGGGAGTAAGGTTGGCTTGAAAAATAAGGGTCCGCACGACGTCATTGGTAGTACGTAGGAGGCGTTCAGCCTTGCCATTTTGGGAGGATTTATGAGGACACGAGAATCGGTAAGACACGCCGTGGGTAGAGAAGAAGGAGCGGAGAGATGAGTTGATGAACTCACCACCATTGTCACATTGGATGGCTCTGATGACGACGTTGTATTGGGTGCGCACATGAGCAAAGAAACGTTGGAGGGTGAGGGACGTGTCCGATTTGTGCCATAGGGGAAAGGACCAGGAGAAGTGGGAGTAATCGTCGAGAACAATCAAGTAATATTCATAGCCGGAGAAACTCACAACCGTCGAGGTCCATAAATCACAGTGGATAAGCTCAAATGGTGCATAAGTGCGACTAGAAGAAGATGAAAAAGGAAGTCTAGGTTGATGCCCTAGTTGGCATGCAGTACAAGGGCCAGTATATGGCTTATTACATGGGAAAGAAAAGGTGCTAGAAATGGAGTGAAATGCTTGTTTGCTTGGGTGGCCGAGGCGACGGTGCCACACATCGCCGTCGGAGGTCGTGGCGGAGAGAGCAGTGCACCGCGTCGCGTTTGTTCCGAAGAATGGGTAGAGGTCGCCGGAGCTAGCGGAGATCAGGATTACCACTAGTAGAAAAAGGGTCAAATGTGAGACACATTAGTCCCGGTTTGTAACAGAACCGGCACTAATGTGTCCATTAGTGCCGGTTCCAACGGCTAGGCGGGAGGAGCTCTTTAGTACCGGTTCGTGGCAAACCTTTAGCACCGGTTCGTGCCACGAACCGGCACTAAAGAAAGTGGTGGCAGGATGTTGTCAGAGTGGGGCCCTTCCAGCACCTTTAGTACCGGTTCGTGGCACGAACCGGTAGTAAAGGTCGTCCTATATAAACCCTTCGTCCACCCGCACTCTGTTCTTCCCCCTTTCCCCTCTCCCTCTCCTCTGTTCTTCCCTTCTTCCTCTCGAGTTCATCACAAAATTTGCCCCAAATTCGTCAAGATTTGCAGGCCCCCATCCATTCAAATGATCACCAAGGTTAGCAACTTTGTCCTTTCATCTCTCATTGCTAGATTAGCTCTTGCGTTGGTTTATATAGTGATTAATTGTGGGTTTTAGTAATTTGGGAGGAATTATATGTGGTAGTATTTGATTTATATGCAATTTGAGGTCAAAATAACACTTAGTTTGCATATGTAGGTGTGGTTTACTTAGTGCCTTCTAAATCTCCGTCGTAACCACCGTCGATCGCCCGCACCGTCCCGTCGCCGGCACCACCTTGTGGTGATCCTCTTGTTCATGAAATTTTATATAAAAAATTGACGTTTGTGTGATTTGGATATATAGTTACTCGTATAATAATTATCTTACCCGTACGTTGTTTGTTATACATAGTGCCATGGTTTTGATATCCGTCCCCATCGGCCCTCGTCCTTGTTATGATTCGGATGTGGTATATTCTCTTTTAAAACTATTTGTTGCATTTCATGTTTATGACAAATTATGCCCATCAAGTTGACATAGATATTTTTATCTAGGAGGTATGTGAACCGGAAATTTCAACCGACCCTATTGTCGAGAGGTTAAATTTAGTTCAAAGAGAAAACGAGTACTTGAAAGAAAATTGAAAAGAATTGAGGGGGGGAAGATGGAATTGGAGTTGCATGTTGTCGATGTCATCGATGATCACAAGATCAAGATGGAGAAAATGCGCTTGAAGATTAGAAAGATTAGAAAATATGCCATCGATAGTGAGGCTTGGTATCATTATGCTGTTGGATCAATTGTTACCTTAGTTGCGATCTTGATCGCATTTGTTGTTGCATTTAAATGCTTTTAGCTGGAGAGTTATTTGTTTGTTGCATTTAAGTGTTGTATGAACTTTATGTATGAACTTGTATTAATTTGGTCTATTCGGTGTTGTGTAATGAAGATGAGCCGGCAATGGATGTACGATGACCGATGCTCTCCCCAGTTCGTTGAGGGCGTGCATACTTTTCTGCTTGCGGCTGAGGCAAACAAGTGGACGGATGGTTTTATGCCTTGTCCATGTGCTGGCTGTAAGAATGGTCGCAATTACTCTACGTCAAGAACCATTCACGTCCACCTGTTTGAGTCCGGTTTCATGCCCCACTATAATGTTTGGACCAAGCACGGAGAAAAAGGGGTTATGATGGAAGACAATGAAGAAGAAGAGGACGACGACAGCTATCCTGGCCATGGGTTCCCTGAATACGATGATACAACAATGGAGGAAGAAGCTGAGCCGGTAATGCGGGAAGAAGCTGAGCCGGCAATGCGGGAAGAAGCTGAAGAAGAGGCATCGGATGAGCCCGTTGATGATCTAGGTCGGGCCATTGTCGATGCAAAGAGAAACTGCGCAAGTGATTTGGAGAAGAAGAAGTTGCAGCGCATGTTAGAAGATCACAAAAAATTGTTGTACCCGAATTGCGTAGGTGACAAGAAAAAGTTGGGCACCACACTGGAATTGCTGCAATGGAAGGCAGAGAATGGTGTATCTGACAAGGGATTTGGAAAGTTGCTGGTAATGATAAAGGATATGCTTCCAAAGGACAACGAATTGCCCGAGAGTACGTACGAAGCAAAGAAGGCTGTCTACCCTCTAGGGTTAGAGGTGCAGAAGATACATGCATGCCCTAATGATTGCATCCTCTACCGCGGTGAGTACAAGGATTTGAACGCTTGCCCGGTATGTGGTGCATTGCGCTATAAGATCAGCCGCGATGACCCTGGTGATGTCGAGGGCGAGCACCCCAGGAAGAAGATTCCTGCCAAGGTGATGTGGTATTCTCCTATAATACCACGGTTGAAACGTTTGTTCCAAAACAAAGAGCATGCCAAGGCGATGCGATGGCACAGAGAAGACCGTAAGAAAGACGGAAAGTTGAGAGTACCCGCTGACGGGTCGCAGTGGAGAAAAATCAAAAAAAAGTACGGGAAGGAGTTTGCAGATGACGCAAGGAGCGTATGGTTTGGTCTAAGCGCGGATGGCATTAATCCTTTTGGGGAGCAGAGCAGCAACCATAGCACCTGGCCTGTGACTCTATGTTTGTATAATCTTCCTCCTTGGTTGTGCATGAAGCGGGAGTTCATTATGATGCCAGTGCTCATCCAAGGTCCTAAGCAACCCGGCAACGACATTGATGTGTACCTAAGGCCATTAGTTGAAGAACTCTTACAACTGTGGAATGGAACAGGTGTACGTGCGTGGGATGAGCACATGGGGGAAGAATTTGACCTAAAGGCGTTGCTGTTCATGACCATCAATGATTGGCCTGCTCTCAGTAACCTTTCAGGACAGACAAACAAGGGATACCGCGGATGCACACATTGTTTGGATGATACCGACAGTATATATTTGAATAGTTGTAAGAAGAATGCGTACCTGGGACATCGTCGATTTCTTCCGAGCAGGCATCCCGTAAGAAAGAAAGGCAAGCATTTCAAAGATGAGGCGGATCACCGGACGAAGCCTCGCCACCGTACTGGTGCTGATGTACATGATATGGTCAAGGATTTGAAGGTGATATTTGGAAAGGGTCCTGGCGGACAACCTGTTCCGAAGGACGCTAACGGACGCGCACCCATGTGGAAGAAGAAATCTATATTTTGGGACCTGCCATATTGGAAAGACCTAGAGGTCCGCTCCGCAATCGACGTGATGCACGTGACGAAGAATCTTCGCGTGACCCTGCTTGGCTTCTTGGGCGTGCATGGGAAAACAAAAGATACACCTGAGGCACGGGAGGACCAGCAACGTATGCACGGAGAAGACGGCATACATCAGGGTCATGCAAGCTACGCTCTTACCAAAGAAGAGAAGGAAATCTTCTTTGAATGCCTGCTCAGTATTAAGGTACCGTCTGGCTTCTCGTTGAATATAAAGGGAATAATAAACATGGCAGAGAAAAAGTTCCAGAACCTAAAGTCTCATGACTGCCACGTGATTATGACGCAACTGCTTCCGGTTGCATTGAGAGGGCTTCTACCAGAAAACGTTCGATTAGCCATTGTGAAGCTATGTGCATTTCTCAATGCAATCTCTCAGAAGGTAATCGATCCAGAAATCATACCAAGGTTACAGAATGATTTGGTGCAATGTCTTGTCAGTTTCGAGTTGGTGTTCCCACCATCCTTCTTCAACATCATGACGCACGTCCTAGTTCACCTATGCGAAGAGATTAACGTTTTCGGTCCTGTATTTGTACACAATATGTTCCCCTTTGAGAGGTTCATGGGAGTCTTAAAGAAATATGTTTATAACCATGCTAGGCCAGAAGGAAGCATCTCCAAGGGCCATCAAAATGAGGAGGTCGTTGAGTTTTGTATTGACTTTATTTCTGACCTTAAGCCGATTGGTGTTCCTGAATCGCGGCATAAGGGCAGACTGGATGGAAAAGGCACGCTAGGAGGGGAACAAATAATATGTATGGACGGATATTCTCTCACTGAAGCACACTACACAGTTCTACAGAATTCTGCCTTGGTGGCTCCGTATATGGATGAACACAAGAATTTGCTACGCTCCAAACACCCGGAGCGGTCTGATGACTGGATTACACGTGAACAAACCAGGAGTTTCGCCAGCTGGTTGCAGACACGTACCATGCATGACACCTCTATTGAAGATGACATGTACTTGCTGTCCCAGTTACCATCTTCGAATATAATGACTTTCAAAGGGTACGAGATAAACAGTAATACATTTTACACGATCGCTCAAGATAAGAAGAGCACCAACCAAAACAGTGGTGTCCGCTTTGATGCAGAAACCAAGACGGGAAAGGAAACATATTATGGTTATATACAGGACATATGGGAACTTGACTATCGACGTGGTTTAAAGGTCCCTTTGTTTCGGTGCAAATGGGTCAATATGACACGAGGCGGGGTAACGGAAGACCCGCAGTACGGAATGACAACAGTAGATCTCAACAATCTTGCGTATGCAGACGAACCATTCGTCCTAGCCAATGATGTGGTACAGGTTTTCTATGTGAAGGACATATCTACCAAGCTAAGAAAAAGAAAAGATAAGGAAGCGAATGCATTGTACGATGAGCCAAAGCGGCACATAGTTCTTTCTGGGAAGAGAAACATTGTCGGAGTGGATGACAAGACAGACAAGTCAGAAGATTATGAAAGGTTTGATGAAATTGCTCCATTCACAGTGAATATTGACCTGAGCATCCCGTTAAATAATGAAGATTTTCCATGGTTACGGCGCAAAGGGACACACGCGAAGAAAAAGTTTCACACCCAAAAATCTGGGATGTGATCGGCTTCACTATCGTCACTTTCTTCTGTGTTTCACACCCAGAGGGAAATCTCTGTAATAGTTAGGGTAGTTATATGTTTTGGCATTTGAAACATGAAGAAATTTTATGTGCAAACAAATTCTTTCATGCCTTTACTGATTTTTAAAGTTAAGTTATTCACAAACTAGTGATTCACACTAATTTCAAATAATTCAAAATTTAAACTATTCAAATTTGAAAACTACGGGCACTAACAGAAAGTTTGTAATTTTTTGTACCTAAAGAAAAAATATTCACAAAGAAACTCTAAATACACAAAAAACAAAGCAAAAAAATTAAAAAAAAACCCGCCTACTAGGCCAGAGCGGCCTGCATACGACTAGAAACCCAACCTGTCGTTGGGCCAGGATGCAGGCCCGCAAAGGCCAAGTGGGCGCATAGGGCAGCAAAGAACACGTAGGCCCAGTAAGCCTGCTTTGAAGAGGAGCTCGAGAGAGCGACCGCACGGGGGTTTATAAACCAGTGCGGTCGCCCCTCGGCTAGCGAGGTGGGACTAAACTTGCCGCACCGCATCTGCGCCAGCGTACCCCCTTTAGTACCGAGTCGTGGCACAAACCGGTACTAAAGGGGGGGCCTTTAGTACTGGTTTGTGCCACCACCCGGTACTAAAGGGGGTCGCTTCCCGCCGCTTGGGCTGGCCAAAACAGGCCTTTAGTACCGGTTGGTGGCTCCAACCAGTACTAAAGGTGCCTTCTATATATACAACACTTCGAAAAATTTCATTCTCCCTATGTTTCTTCCTCTGTTTCCCCATTGAAGCACCGCCCGCCCCGATCGATTGACGCCGTCACCGACCCCGTCGCCATCGCCGCCCCCATCACCGTCACCGCCCCCGTCCCCGTCGCCGCCCTCGTCTCCGTCGCCGCCCCGGGCCCGTCCCCGTCGCGCCGTCCCTG
>NC_057804.1:656677210-656685715 GCF_018294505.1 Triticum aestivum
GTGAGCTCTCCCCCTCTAACCCCTCTCCCTCGCCCCCGGTGGCCACCATGGGCGCCGCCCCTCCCCGAGCCCATACACACACACACACAAGCATGATGAACACACACACACACACACACACACACACACACACGTATATATGTATGAATGCATGTATATATTAGTATATATGTATTTTGTATGTTTAATTAGTTTAGATTTTTTAGATTATTGTTTTTTCACTAGTATATATGTATGAATGCATGTTAGATGGATATAATTAGTGTTTAATTAGTATGGAATTTTTTTTATATAATGTTGTTTTTCTGTTTTTTAATGGATGTATAGAAGTTGTTTTTTCTGTTTTTAGTGTTAGATGCTTAATTAGTATGAAATAGCATATAGAATTAGTGTTATATAGAAATGTTAGTTATCAAAATCCAATCATTAAAAAAAATGTTACTTTTTGCGGGCATATAGCTAGTATTTGTTCTCGACGATGCCTGGCCCGCATCCTCGCCGTTGACCCTTCCGCGACGACGTCCGGCTGACCCATGTCCGGGACTGGGCTCCGCCGGGCTGGCACTAGGAGGTGCTGCCTGGAGGGGCGCGTCGCTTGATGAGGAACCCGGCCCCGGGTCCCATCGTCGACCCTGATCTCGTTTGGTGGCGTTCGCGTGGGCCAGTTTCGGCGCGGAGGGAGCCGGCCCAGCCAGAGGTGATATGTCGCCGTGTCAGGAAGGAGGACAAGCACGTCCATCGCTACATGGTTGCGTTAGAGGGCGGCAGGTTCTCCAATACCTGGCTGTTTCTTCAGGGATCTCACTTCAGCTATGATCTTGTGAGGGTTCCTTCTCTTTGGGTGTCCACCGCCCGCGCCGCAGGAACCGCGAGTGTCCTAGATTCTTCTGTAGTATTCGATCTTTATTAGCTACCTAGCCAGTGATGTATTCGATATTATATCTATTATTCAAGACGATGTATTCGATATTATATCTATTATTCGAGACGATGTATTCGATATTATATCTATTATTCGAGACGATGTTTTCGAGATTATATCTATTATTCGAGACGATGTATTCGAGATTATGTCTATTACTCGAGACGATGTAATTTGAATACTAAATTGTTTTATATTTCTTTTGGATTAGTTAAATAAAAGCTATGGCGGACAATACCGGCAGAGAGGGAGAACAGGCCATGTTCGGTATGATACGCCATCCTCACGGGCCAGATGATGATCAGAATGAAGAAGATTATGACGGCTCCGAATTTCTAAACAACACTGGAGAGGGTGATATGATATTCGATCGCGACGACCGAATTGATGAAGTCATGAACTATGATTATGATGATGACGAAGAAAATGTTAATCTTGAAACAACAAAGACCGGTGAGGTATATATATTTATATAAGCAGGCATCTGGTGATCATCACATGTTTTAAATGACTTGAAGATATATTAACGAATCGATCTTTGTTCTTTCAGCCATCCGGATCGAGCAAATCTTCAGGCAAAAGGACGAAACGAGGCCCGAACAAAAAGTTGAAGGAGGGCGTAAAGTACAATATCGAGGCAATCAGACCTAATGGCGAACCATTAGCGCCTAAGAAGATTGCGGACAAGTTCGTTCGTCAGTGCGGAGTTCTTGTGAAGGACCAACTCCCGATCTCCCTTCAAGAATGGAGGGAGCCAGCAAAAGACAAAAGACAAAAAGACAAAGAGGACGATGCTCCACGTCCAGATGTTGCTTTTGTTGACAAAAAACAAAAAGATCTGCTTTGGGATACTCTCATGGAACATTTCACCCTACGAGATCATTTCACAGAAGCAGATGTGCAGAAAGTCAAGAACGCTGCTCTTAGGAAGATGGCGGTTGCATTCAAGAACCACAAGAATCGTGAATGGGACAAGTACGTCAAGGGAGGAAGGAAGACTCCAGTATTCGAGGGAACACTAGAGAACCAACGTGCTCATTGGGACGATTTCATGAAATTCAAGGATTCGGAATTAGCTAAGGAACAGTCGAGAATAAACAAGAAGAATGCCGAAAAAAAGGATAAGTTTCATAAGCTGGGGCCAGGTGGCTATGCGGTGGCAATGCCTAAGTGGGATAAGTCTGAGAAAGAGATGGAGGATGCAAGTGTCACTCCGGTTACTAAGAGCTGGCCCCCCAGGGTCAGGACTTGGTTCTATGCGCATGGGGGGAGTTGGACCCGAAGACAGGCAATGTTTCGACGAGGGCAAGTCTGAAGGGAGCCGACGATGCGATACTTGTTGCAATAGAAGAGGCACGATCGGGGGTGTTCCAGCCCAACAGAGAGAACGACGAGCTTACGCGTGCCCTAGGAAATCCTGAACACCCAGGAAGAACACGAGGCAAGGGCGCTATTCCGTGGTATGAGGGGTTTTCAGACTGGAACACAGACTACAGAACCCGTGCGAGAAAGAAGATTGCGGAGGAGAAGAAAAGGAAGATGGAGGAGGAGCAGAGGAAGCGGGACTATGAACGCCTTCAAGGCCTAGAAGCAAGTCAAGCGGAATTGGCAGTCAAATTCCAGCGGCAGCAGGAGTAGATCGACTCACTTACCCAGCAAAGGGGGTCTCAGCAGCTGCAGCAGCTAGCGAATGATCCAGCATTGGATAGCACCGCCCCATCCATGCCGAGAAGCAGCGTGGGTTCCGCCCTGGACGACGCAATGCTGGATAGATACCCCGTGGATGACATCACGGAGAACACTAACTGCGAGCTACACGTCAAAATGAAGAACATACCCATTAAGGTGGCGAACGCCGTTGCTTTTACAAATCCCCTCGAGGCAACCTTCCATTGCAACCCGATTCCAGTGGGCTATGCTCGTGTCTTGGTTGATGAGGTGGTGGACCCATATTCGGAGCTACAGCTTGACTATCCTGGAGGTGACGGCGAGCACTTTCTCGGAGAGGCCAAACATCGTATCATCCTATGGAAAAAGGATTGCATCATCTTTCGAAGGCCACCGACACCGCGTCAGCCGACTCCTCGTCGAAGTCCGCCACCGAGTCAGCAGACTCCCGCTCCTGCAAGTCCACCAAGTCCGGCAAAGTGTCAGGCCACTCCTCCTCCAAGTCCGGCAAAGTGTCAGGCCACTCCTCCTCCTCCAAGTCCGCCACAGCATCAGACGTCCACTCCTCCTCCAAGTCCGCCACAACCTCAGGCCACTCCTCCTCTAAGTCCGGCACAGCTTCAGGCCACTCCTCCTCGTCCAACTCAGCCCCGTCAGCCGCCTCCGCCGCCTCAGCAATCGCAGAAGAGACACCCCGCAGCTATGGTGCGTAGCGGTACGAGTCGAGGTAGTACATGAAGTACAGGCGGAGGCAAGCGATATAAATATGGTCCAAGCCTCACGCCTCTTCCGCAGAGGCCTTATGACAAGTCCGAGGAGGAAAACGCAGCCATATCGAAGGCCGAGGTGGAAGCCCATTTTGCACCGAAACCGCCACCGCCGCCAAGGGAGAAAGTGTCTGAGGAAACGATTGACCACTTCATTCGTATGGCTCAACCACCAGCTCCCAAGCCAGTTGACACAGACTATGAGCGCCACATCAGGAAGTTAAATCGAGCACGTCTACGTAAGGAGGCGAGCTCGGGATCGAGCAAACAACAAGCAGCTGTCAAAAAATACGGGAAAACCATTCCCCAGCTGGGAGAACAGGTGGCACAATCGATCCCCTCGCTTGTTGTGCCAACAACACGTGACAGTACGCGCGCCCAATATTATTGTGAGCAAACAGTTTACGTTCCCGAGGTGGACAATGTGGTAATAACCAAGGACCATATAATGCAGGCTGAAGTTCTCAACATCACTGTTGGACAACTCCTCGAGATTGAGCCCATGCCTGTGCTTAGAGAGGATGAAATAAAACGGAAATATATCCGGGGCCAACCTTTGGTCGAGCCAGACAAGGTCAAGAACCTCCCAACGAGAATGTAGGAATTGCATCAATGGTACATGAACATTACCAAGATTTCCGATCGATTGTCCCTCATGGTGAATGTCAAGGAGGAGCATTACTTCCATGAGAAAGCTCAGTCTGTTGAGTATTCTGAACTGTTTCAGTTATACAATCAAGACGCACTCGACAAATCTATCGTCAGTTGCTATTGTCTGTAAGTGATTTCTTTCTGTAGTTTAAGTCTCAAGCTAGCTGTAGTGATCCTTTTGATCAATCATTACCTGTAATTATCCTCACTATATTCTTTTCTGTGGTATTATGCAGGATGAAGATGTATGAAATGAGAAAAGGTGGACGCTTTGGCATTGGGTTCATTGATCCAAACACCGTTAATGAATACACATGGCTAATAAATCCACATCATCAAAAGGACGTAGAGGACAACATGCTAGAGTTCTTGAAGCGCCTCAAATACAATGAAGATATACTACTTCCTTACAACTTTCAGTGAGTCACACTGTCTTGTACTACAAATTCTCTGTTTTTGCCTACTAGCTAGCTACATGTTTTTGCTTACATATGCCCGCTTAATTAAGACATGCAAACGTGTGTGCATGCAGATTTCACTGGATCTTGTGTATCATTAAAGTTGACGCCGGAACAGTTGAAATACTGGACTCACTACTCAAAGAAAATACTGACTATAACATCTTGTTTGGGATAGTCAACAGGTAATTTCAATCATTATTAACTATATATCTCGGCTTATTTAGTTTGTCATTTCATGATATGAACTATTTAATAACCCCTTTATTCATTTTCTTTGTCGGCGGGCAGGGCTTGGGCAAGGTTCATCAGCATCACGGAAGGTGAATGGAAAAAAAAAGCTTAAATGGTTTCGACCCAAGGTAAGTAATTAAGTAGTACTAGCTAGCTAGCTAGCTGTCATCTCTTTAATTATCATGCTTGATTATTATTATCTGATCAAATTTCATTCTCGTAAAGGCCCTGAAGCAGGCGCAGGGGATTGATCTGTGTGCATTCTGCGTTTGCGAGAACATTCACATGATGGCGTCCGAAAGGAGCAGATCTCAAAAACAGGAATGGGTACGCTTGTCAGAACACTATTCATAATTTTTACATCATTATCGATATCTAGTCACACAACTAATACACATGCATATTGATCTTCTTCTTAACAGTTCAGAGAGGTGCGGGAGAAGCTCCTAGAAACGGAGCGCGTAGAAGCACTTCAAGAGGAAATAGCGGGATTTTTGCTCGACCAGGTCATAAATTCGAAGGGAGAATACTATTACCTGCTACCGCCCCCATGAAAACCACTCCCAATTGTCATCGTGCTCTGAAGGCACCAATTAGGCTAATGCCACTGGCTCCGAAGGCAACATGCATATGTAGGAGAAATTGTATATAGCTATACATATGTGTATGTGTGAATTAATTAATATGGTGGTCTGTGAGACATTGATGATATATATATGCATGATTGGTTCTATTAGAAATTATATTTATATATATATATATATATATATATATATATATATATATATATATATATATATATAGGAAAAATCTATCCTACCACCCGGTGGTAGTTACCCCACATGTTTCATATACTACCATGTGGTACTATATATACTATTTTATTATTTTAAATATGTTCATATAATATTTCTAAGATATTTCAAAGCAAGTTACATGAAAAATTGCATATGAGCCCATAGTTTTTGTTATATTTGTGAAATACGTACATATTTGTACGTAAAAAAGAGCACACTCAAAAATGGTACATACTACCTAAAAATTGTATATATACTACTTAATCATCATTATATACTACATACTACACGTACATACTCTCGGTTTCGACAGATACTACATACAACATACAAAACGCAAGTGATGGTAACTACCACTGCTTGTAGGAAACATTTTTCCTATATATATATATATATGCATAACGTGTACAATGTGTAGTATCGTAAAATAACAGCAAACGAAAAAGAATTAAAATGGAAACACAAAATTAAATGAAAAAGAAATCATAAAACTAAAAAAAAACCTTATAGTACCGGTTGGTCTTACCAACCGGTGCTAAAGGGCTCCAGGCCCCCGGAGCTGGCTCGTGCCACGTGGTTGCCCTTTAGCACCGGTTCGTGCTGAACCGGTACTAAAGGGGGGGGGGGGGGCCTTTAGTGCCCACACTTTAGTGCCGGTTATGGAACCGGCACTAAAGGGCCTTACGAACCGGTGCTATTGCCCGGTTCTGCACTAGTGTACCCTCCGTGTGCGAAGATCCTTCACAAGAAAGCCAAATGGGTAAAAAATTCGATTGAACAAAAATTATCTTTGGTGAACTGGCGAACGGAGATAAGGCTAGTGGAGACAGAGGGGGAGAAGAGAATGTTGCGGAGTTGAAAATTGTGGGGAGGGAGCAAGGTGGATCCAGTGGCATGAATGGGTAGATGATGGCCATTGCCTACAACAATGCTAGAGAATTTACGCTGTAAAGAAGAATTTGAGCGGGTGAGGTTACCAGCGTTGCCAGTGACGTGGTTGGAGGCGCCACTGTCGAGATACCACTCATTGGAGGGAGCGGTGTTTTTGAAGCCCTGGTTGCTGTAGGCGGCGTGGAGGAGCACCAGGTGATCCCACGAAGGCTGCTGATACGGGGAGGGTGCGGCGTAGGGCGCGTACTGCATCGGGTACGCCTGAGCGTGCGACCCCGGACGGGGACCGAGAACACCAGCTGCGTTCGGTGCCACCCAGCCAGGGCGCGGTGGAGGGATGGCCATGCCGTACGGGGCGAAGAACCCCATGTAGGCTGGCCGCGGCGTCCACGGCCACGGCCACGCCCGCGTCCACGTCCGCGGTCACCACCGCGGTCACCACCATCACCGCGACTTGTGTAGTCGCGCCCGGGGGCGCGATCCGCCCGATCCCGAGGACGGTCCACCCAATCGCCCGTGCGGGAAGTGGAACCGGAGCCGTTGCTGGAGCCGGAGACGCCAGAGGGGCCACCAGGCCCATGGATGGCAGGGACCGTGGCCGGGGCCTCGGCGGTGCGCTGAGCCAGGTTCTCTTCGGCGAGCTTCAGACGCGAGAAGACGGTCTCGAACGGGGGCAGGGGAACCGTGTCCCCGAGCACAACCCGGATGGTGTCGAGACGACCGCCGATGCCGTGGAGGAACTGCATGGTGAGATCCACCTCGGTGACCGCGTGGTCGATGTCGGCAAGACCCGCAGTGAGCAGCTTCATGCGGCGCGCGTATTCGTCGATGGAGAGACCGTCCTGTTTGAGGTTGCGGTATTGGCGATTGAGCATCATGTACTGAGCCGTGCGATTTGCGAGGAAGTAGTTCCGGATCCGAGTCCAGAGATCGAAAGTGGTGGTGGCGCCGATCACGTGGTCGACGATCTGATCGAAGAGGGTGGCGTACATGGCAAGGGCGACGTGGGCGTCGAGCTCACGATAGGGGGCATCGGCGTTTGGTGGGGGTGGGTGCTCGATGAGGTACTGGACGCCATACGGATCAGAACCATGAGAAAGAATGATTTCCACTTGTGATAATTGTGTTCGGCGGGGTTTAGAAGGAACTTGATGTGGTTGGTGATGTCGACGTTGAGAATGGGGTGTTTCGCCGGAGGAGCCGGTGGCGGCGGCGGCGCAGTGGAGTTGAAGAGAGGGGCGAATTGGGAAGAAGCGGGGGCAGTAGCGCTAGGGTTTGAGGGTATGGTGCCGAAGAAGAGCGGGGGAGAAGTGGATGTACCAGAGATGGCCGAGGAAGGAGCCGCCGAGGAGAAGAGGGGCGACGAGGTGGAGTGGATCGCCGCAGAGGAGGAAGAGGAGTGTTGCTCCGACATGGCGGCGGCCTGGGAACGACTGATACCAAGTTGGAGAGTAAACTTGCTCTCTTGATTGAATTGAATGATACAATACATCAGTGTTTACATATATATGCCCCATGACGTGGGCACGCAGGCCCGGCGAGACGGTTCAGATCCTATATACATGGAGGAAGCATGCGCACTACACACTCTGTATAAATACATGTTAACACAGGCCACCGCTCGGGGCGCCGATCTTCAATGATCAGGGCCGCCACTCGGGGCGCCGGTCTTCTCCGGTAAGGGCCACCGCTCGGCGCGCCGGTCTTCTCCATCAGGGCCGCCGCTCGGAGCGCCGTTCTTCACCACTCAGGGCCGCCGCTCAGGCAGTGGGCGCCGATCTTCATCGATCAAGGTGCGCGGCCAAGGCGACAGCAGCGGGTGGCGGCGGCTAGGGTTCGTAGTGGGAGAGAATGGGGAACGGGAGTGAAGCGGCTCCAGGAGCTAATCGTGAGGTCTCGTCCCTCCTGTGTGTATCTCGCTCCTGAATTGGGCTGGCCGGATAGGCCTTTGGTAAACTCTTGTGTATGGGCTTTATAATTCGGTCTTTACGGGCTATTTGGTCTTTAAGACAGCAGGACCGAACAGACCATAATAACTTTGGTATTTTGTTTGTGCTGACCGTTTTTTATTCGGTCTTTTCTAGTTCGGTCTTTTCGGGTTTGGTCTCGGTCTTTTC
>NC_057804.1:656685908-656689378 GCF_018294505.1 Triticum aestivum
CCAAAAGAATTGTTTTGTTTTGTGAACGCTGCAGTCTCGTTCATGTTGTGAGACAGTCATTTTTGTTTTATGTTAAGCTTAATTTGATCAGAAAATGGTTATCTTTGACACATTGAAACCATTAGCAGTGGAAAAGTTACAGAATCATAAGGTGTTCGGTCGATGGTAATCTATTCATTACGTTGATAATATTGCTTGCATTTGGGGTAAATTTTGACTATGGGAAGGAGCTATCATGAATGTTTGCATGACCCCTTGCCTGAGCTAGCTTCTGCTTTGTTGTGTGCAGATCAAGATAGATATGCTGTGCTTACAGCCTCCTGCAATCTACAGAAAGTACTGGTGGGAGTTACACGACTGCCGCATTTTGGTGCCCAGGATCATCTACTTTGTAGCGGCTTTCTGCGGTTAAGCGGTGCCGCAAGCACCACTTAAAATGGCGACGAGAAAAAGTGGAGAAACCTGGGTGTGATGACTTGCTGCTATAGTGTGCTGTCTATTATCAAGTACTTCCTCTGTTCATAAACATAAGACATTTTAGAGACTTGTGTCAAGTCTCTAAAACGTCTTATATATGAGGACTTGTGTCAAGTCTTTCAAACGTCGTATACATGAACAGAGGGAGTATATGTTAAATTGATGCCTGATTATGTGTTTATTTTTATTTATTTATATGTTGAAACGCTAAATAGGGCTTAGGATGCTATAGCGCACGCCGCTAAGAGGCTAGTGTGCTTATTTAAAACTTTGCTTATACTGCTCTACTGCTCCAGCAAAGTCGGCAAGGCCAGTGGAGCCGGCTTCCCCACGCGCGGCGCTCGAGAACTTGACGCGGGTGGACGCCGATGCCCTCGACTGCGGTGTCTGCTTCCTCCCGCTCAAGCCGCCCATCTTCCAGGTACGTAGATACGTCCTCGCACGCACCATGGATCTCTCCTGCTTTGCCAAGCATTTGTTATCAAGCGGTGAACTTTGCAGTGCATGGTGGGGCACGTGCTGTGCTCGCAGTGCCGCGACAAGCTGGCCTCGGCGCGGATCTGCCACATCTGCCGCGCTCCGATGGACGGGGGTTACCGCCGAAGCCACGCCATGGAGAAGCTGGTGGAGTCCATCCGGGCGCCGTGCCCCAACGCCCCAAACCGGCATACCACGACCTCCAGCCTCACATCAAGTCCTGCCTGCACGCGCCGTGCCACTGCCCTGAGGAAGCCTGCGGCTTCGCCGGGAGCACGGAGACGCTCCTGGTCCACTTCACCGCGGGGCACGGGTGGCCGTGCACCGCCGACGTCCGCGCCGAGGAGTCGTTCCACATGGAACTCCGTGAGGGCTTCAACGTCGTTGATGTCGCCGACCTCGATGGCGCCACGAAGCTGCTGTTCCTGGTAATGGTGTCGCCTGAGCGCCTCGGACGGGACATCTCCGCTGTATGTGTGCGTCCTCCTGGAGCCGACGGCGATGAACAGATCTTCTATGGGCTCGAGCTGGAGTTCGACCGCCCCAGTCGATGGCATGGTGACCGCCAGAAATCCTGTTTCGACGTGGAATGCACCGATCTCTCCGATGGGCTGCCGAATGCCGACGACCGCTTCCAGTTCCTCGTGCCCCATCTTATTGTTCTACCATATATGACGACGATCCCATCAACATCAGAGCCTGTATTTACACCCAGATCCGGTAGTTCGGTGCATATGCCAAACTTGTTTTTGGATGTGCAGGCTTGAGCTTGATGATGGATATCAAAAATTGGAAATGCAGAACTCTTCCATGAATTTGTGTCAGTTGTTGAGTGAGATCGATGTCAAATTGTCAATCGACGTATGCCTTAACTTGATTTTTTTTATTTTGTTTGCGAAAGGCCTAAGGCCATATACAATTGACCTTATAAACATGTATGTACATAAAAATAAAATTACACACAAAGCCAGGGGTGCTGCGGTCTTTCTTTCTCATGCATCCACTGGCGGCGAGCGGTGACGCCTCTAGGCCTCCGCCTTGAAATTATTGCCTTGCAGGGATAAGTATGGCTATTCATGTTTGTTGCATGTTTCATCAGCTTCTTATGCAAACTGTTACTGAAAAAGGCTTTCGCCCCGCTTTATATATAAAGCAATAACCCACAAGCATCCAGTACAACCACACGCTACGCCACCGCAACACACGCACACACCCAGGACGGGATACAAAGGCGCTGAGCGCAGCAACACTACTCCTAGCACTACCGCCCCGAAGATATGAAGCTACATATGACGAACCATGCGCTTCAAGGCGGCGCCTTCAAGAAGGAAACGACGCGGAGCGCCGCCACCGCCCGATCCAAGGATCAAAGTTTCCCCCGGAGCCGCATGATGGGCAATGAGAGCCGCGACGACGCCTTCAAGAAGGGAGCGATCTTCACCGCCGCCGGTCCGTCCGAAGATAGAGCAAGTTTTCACCTCGGCCAACATTCACCGCCACCGAACGCCACACCCCGGCTACCACGCCGCCCACACGGCCATGATGAGCGGGCAGCACCAAGGCGCGGGCTTTGTCCAAGAGCACCGCGCCACCACCACCACCAGGGCCGCCGCCCCAGCATCCAAGACCTCAACACCACCTCACCCGTGACCCGGCGCACCCCAACGAAAGAGACGAGCGGAAAGGTCCCACCTTTCGCGCCCCTGGGCAACCCCCAGCGTCGAGACCCAATAGGTCGGCCAGAACCGGCATCCACCGACCCATCCTGCTACCCCAAGCGCGAGATGAACTCGGTCCTGCAGCATCGTGCGCGAGACGAGGTCAGTCCTGCTGCATCGTGCGCGAGACGAGCCCGGTCCTGCTGCATCGTGCGCGAGACGAGCCCGGTCCTGCTGCATCGTGCGCGAGACGAGCTCTGTCCTGCTGCAACGTGCGCGAGACGAGCTCTGTCCTGCGGCATCGGGCGCGAGACGAGCGGTGGATAGCAGCTGGGAAAGGACCAGCCCTTTGATGGGAGTAGCGCCCGAGCGACGAGGAGATGGGGTGAAGGACAAGACGGCCCGAACGCAGACAAACCGACGCCGGAGGAGCCGGCCGTTGCCGCGGACAGATCCGTCGAGTCACCGTGAAGTCGCCACGACACCGGTAGGCCACCGAGACCTACCCATGTCGCCGCCCACGGCCGGAGCAGCAGCCACGCCCGGCCGCTGCCCTACCCGCGTCACCCGGCGGGCTCCAAGCGCCGGAGCCGCCGGGCACGCACCACCGGAGCCAGGCTCCACCGGCCGGCCCCCAAAGCCAGATCCGGACGGATCCGGCCCGAGACTGGTCGCGCACCACCTCCCGAGATGGGAACACCGCAGCCGCCCCGCAACGCGCAGCCCGAGGATCGCCGGAGCACCGCCACAGCAGGCCACCCGCCACCCCACGAGACTGCCGCCGCACCGCTGGATTCCGCGGGCGACCAGCACCGTCGCTCAAAGGGGCCGCCCCGCGCCGGCGCCCTCAAGCGGACG
>NC_057804.1:656689907-656706820 GCF_018294505.1 Triticum aestivum
CGGCCGGCGCCGGCGGGGGAGCGGGGTCGCCGGCGGCGGCGGGGGTGGGAACCCTAGGGAGGGGAGTCGGGCCACTCCTCAGCACCTCAGCTCCTCCAAACCGGTCTTATGCAAACTGTTACTGAGTAGAGGTCTTGTGCCAACAGAAATGGAGGAGATCTCTACATTTGTGAAGGATGCAATTTGCAACGACCATCGTCTAGGACACTGCCTTTATATTCATGGTGTGCCTGGTACTGGCAAGGTAACCAACCTTATTTCATGGCCGTCGTGATGGTTTGATTTCTTTTGCTTTGTTGACCCTATTGTTTTATAGAAATCCATGGTCTCAAATTAGCTTCTCCAGAGAATATCTACAAGGTATACAAACTTCTAAGTTAAGAAATGCCAAATTCCTACTCAAGCATAGCATATACATTCCATTATCAGTCAACATAGGTCCACTTTATTGAATATGCTGGTTATATATGAACAGTTGAGTGGGCATAGGGTGGGATGGAAAAAAGCTCTTCATTATTAAACAGAGCCCTTTTCAGATGGCAAGAAAATTTGAAAGCAAGCAAACCAGCCAATTGTTTTGCTCATCGACAAGCTTGATCTCCTTTCCACAAGAAATCAGTCGGTAATATAATCTAGCTGAACTTAATTAATCAGCTGTACAAATGTATAGTTTATTTTTTGAGAAAATGCCCGATCTTGCCATCTTTTGGCCTTCTGATTGCTGTATGATATATGTTCATGTTCATTAACATTTGGATTAATCTTTCTATCAGGTCCTGTATAACATTCTTGATTGGCCCATCAAGCCAAATTCAAACCTAGTTATTATAGATACCTATAACTCTTTCTTGGTTTGTGATTTTGATCTCTGGCGTATTATTTATTCTTTGGTGTGTTGTTACTGAATGCAGTTATAGCAAACACAATGGATCTTCCAGAAAAACTATTGCCGCGTATCTAAGTAGGATGTGTATTCAGCGGCTGTGTTTTGGCCCTTATAATTATCGGCAACTACAGGAAATCATAACAAGCCGTCTTAAGGGTATCGTTGCCGATGCATTTGAAGATCAAGCTATTGAGTTTGCTTCTAGAAATGTTTCGAACTTTGGATCGCGGTACCATGTGCATACATTTACTATTATATATTTGTATATTTTTGTTCATGGTTGTTCTTCTGTCATCTTATCTGAGATTTGATGAGAAACTATTTAAACACTAGGTCCTTCACTTGAAGGTTATGCGTTCGGACCTCCATGATGTTTCATACTCCCTCCGATCCATAATAAGTGTTGCAGTTCTATACTACAGTTGAACTAACCTTAGTTCAAAACTGCGACACTTATTTGGATGGGAGGGAGTAGTAAATACTTAAGTAAGACTAGAGTCCCATGAACTAGTAGAGTGAATCATGCTTTGATAATTTTTACGCTCTTCCATTGTTGAATAGTTTGATATGAGGCATCTCATAATCACTGCTGGGTGGAAATCTACAGTTGTTGGTAGTGAGGCACTTGTTAGAGGGCGGGGAGGCGGAGGAAGATCAACAATCGACAAGACCATTGCGAAGCAAACGGTGTCGCTAACCCTAACCGAAGACCCAGGCTATCATGGGGTCATCTAGGATGCGGGAGAATGCGGAAAACACCAACACGCAAAAAAAATTCCGAGAGACAGAACTAGCAGCAGTTTCTACAACATTTTGCCATCGGATTCATTTTCATTGAGCTCGAGTGAGTGATTGGCGAGCGCTCTCTCTTGTTGTTGTAGAAACTGTTTGGGTGTTGCATCGTGTTCTTGCCAGACTTGCATGGGCCACCACTGCCGAGTAGATTCTGGTAGATAAGTCGTTAGGGTATCCTAGCGAGGTGAGTATCCTTAGCATCGAGGTAAAGAATGCCCGTGTTGTTTGAGAGAAAAAAAAACATAATTAAATTATTTTTATTATGTTTTTTGAAAGGTATTGCTATGTTTCCTGTTATACAATAGTCCGACATTAATCCGCCACTCATCAGGATGCATTAATGCTGGTTCAGTGCGACGCGCCCGGACTAAAGGGATAAGTATATTTTTCGTCCCTCAATTCTTTCAAGAGTATAGAAGTAGTCCCTCAACTTCAAAACCAGCAAAAGTTAGTCCCTCAATTTTTCAAACCGGATAACTTTAATCCCTAATACCGCTTTAGATGATATAACTGATGATGTAGCATGGTTTTGACTGGTTCGAATGGTTTCGTTGATGAAGTGGAGGCTGCCGGTCACGGGACCGAGCTCTCTTTGAGCACGCCGAGCAGCCATGCCCAGCTGGCTGTAGCCCCGCTTGCTGGTCGAGCTGCACTCCGCCGTCCGATGGTTGCCGCATCTACCGAGCTACCACTTGTCGTGTCCGCTGCGCATTGGTACTGCTTGCTGCGCGCATCGCTAGCACACTAACACTGCCAACCATAGGCCTGCTCACCATGGGCGTCACCGCTTCATGCTGATGCGTGTTGCCGCCGCAGCCTGTGCTAACCGCTTCACTCGCTGAGCTGACAGAGGGCCTAGCTAGCGCACAAGCAGAGCAGCAGCACCGCCCGTTCGTCCGTGCTGCGTGCTCCGCCCGTGGCAGTTCTGGTGGCGCTGGAGCTCCTTCCACGCGAGCTCAGCAGCTCGACGGTGCGTGCGCTAAGAACCTGCAGCACGCACTGTGGCGAGCTATGGAACCTCCACAAGGCCACTCCTCGAGCGCCGCGACTTCGCACATTGACATTGTCGGCATGCGTGTTGTACTGCTGCTGCAGCCCCAGCGTCAGCGACACGCCACCTGTGTCGCCGCCGAAGCCCCTGCCCACCGTATGCGTCAAAGTCGATCGAGGTCGTGGTGGTCCATGATGCCGATGCTATCCATCCGCGCCGGGGTGCCGAAGACGTTGACAATGGAGGCGAGCAAGCTGGCGTCGTGCACATGCAGCCGCGCCAGTGTCGGCTTCCGGTCATTGGCCCCGGCATGCTCACCTTCGTCTACAGCAGCAGTACGGCCACCCTGCCATGGCAACCAGCCGCCGGTCGTCGTTGGAGACAAGATGTAGATCATGCATGTGAATTATTTGATGAAATGCATGTGTTACGGGCACATAGGGTGGTAGCAAAGAGACCACTACTGTCATGGCCGAGACACAGGTGACGCATCACGGCATGTTGTTCGCAGGTAGAATACGCGCATGGTGCTGGCATTTTCGCCATGGACGAGGTCAAGGGTGGCAGCCAATACGGAGTTGGTACCTTCGCTCAGATGAAAGGTAGAGGATGTGGGGCCCACACTAGTCAGCTCCGGTCAAAACCACTCCACGTCAGCAGGAAACCACTTGAAGTGGCAATAGGGACTAATCTTATCCGGTTTTAAAAGTTGAGGGACTAAATTTTGCTGATTTTAAAGTTGAGGGACTATTTCTATATTCTTGAAAGAATTAAGGGACGAAAAATATACTTTTCCCCTGACTAAATGACATGATGACTTTCTACCGCTGTTGACCGTCAGACCACCTGCATGGCATTCAACCGTCGGAGTATTTAACCAAAAACTACCACATTTCACGGATACGTGACAGAAAACTACCACTTTACGATTTTGTGCCGAAAACTATCACTTTTATCCTAATCCGTGGCAAAAAACTACCAAGTCTCCAAACCGGTCGCTTCGCCCACCTGCCGTGTTAACGCGCGGCGGGCGTCGGTTGGCCATCGTGGCACCTGAAACATAGAACCGGCTGGTCAGTTTGGTGCTTAGTGTGGGCGAAGCAACCGGTTTGGAGACTTGGTAGTTTTTTGCCACGGATTAGGATAAAAGTGATAGTTTTCGGCACAAAATCGTAAAGTGGTAGTTTTCTGTCACGTTTCCGTGAAATGCGGTAGTTTTTGGTTAAATACTCCAACCGTCGCGACAGCCGAGAGACCAACTCCATGCGCCAGCATTCAAACCGCCGCTCGGCCTATCAAACACCTGCTATTTAAACACGACCATTGACGACACAAACGGCACCACCTTCGAGCACAATTCCCCTTAGTCTGAGCCGTCAGTACATCACCGTTTCCCTTGGGCCTCCTTCCACGACCGCCGACACAATGGTCAAGAGCCCCCGGTGGGTGGTGGCGGGCATGAGATGGTGTGTCCTTGTGCAAGGTCGGGAAGTCCGCCCGGCATGTGCGCAGTGTAGATGCGGGACTGCCTCCGAGCTCATCAGAGGAGAGTTTGGGCGACGGATACCGGACGAACGATGGAGGCGTCGGACCGACAAGAAGTTGGATTTTTTTTTTGGTACACTCGATTAAAGGGTCATATCATTTGGTGGGGGTGAAAGAGAGTGGCATTATTGAGGAGGGGCCAAAAGAGGCGCATTTGAGGAGGGCATCGCATCCCATCTCATCCCATGGCACAGTGGCGTTTGGTCAGGTGACTGTGTACGACGAGAAATTCCTCTAGTGGCTGCCGACACATCGAATGGAATTATTGATGTGTCACAGTGCGGTTGTGGAAGGAAGAAAGAAAGTCCATTCCTCCTCTCCACACCCAAGCGTCTATTTTCATAGCAGCTCATCAACACCAAACCACCACTACTCCGGCGAGGCGAGGCGAGGCGACCGGCGGAGTGTTGTGTCTGTCTGCAGAGAGATGGAGGTGGCCCTCGGCTCGGCCAAGTCGCTCCTCGGCAAGGTGTTGACGACGCTGTCCGACGGCCTGGTGGCGGCGTACGTGGACAGCCTCCAGCTGGGCCACAACTCGGAGCAGATCAGGGACAAGCTACTGCACACGCAAGGCCTGCTGCACAACGCCCAGGGGAGCCACGCCGGCGGCGACAACCCCAACCCTGGCCTGCAGGGGTTGCTGGAGAAGCTGAGCAGGGACGCCGACCAGGCAGAGGACTTGCTGGATGAGGTCCACTACTTTCAGATCCACGACAAGCTCCACGGCACCCTCTACGCCACCACCCAAGAGGCCGGCCATCAAGCTCTCCATGCTGGTACTGCTCTTCGCCACACCCTAGGCAGCTTGGTCCACTTCTTTTCTTGCTCCCGTACACCCAAGACCAAGAGGGATGGAGGTAGTGATGCCGCTGCTGCTGTTACCAGCCGCATCACCAAAAGGTCCAAAGCCAACTCTGCTACTGCTCATGCTGATGACATGCTGCATTTCGACCGATTGTCCATGTCCAGCAAAATCAAGTCCCTGTTACTGGGCATGGAGTCCCACTGTGACTCCGTCTCCAGTTTGCTCATCGGCGGTATCCCAAGAAACAGCACGGCAGTCGTCCTACATCGGCCTCAGACTGCTTCCATGATTATACAAGACACATTGTATGGCAGGACGGGCATTTTTGAGGAAACTGTCAACCGTATCACCACTGGTACGCAGACCGAGACTGTTTCTGTTCTTCCTATAGTTGGTCCAGGGGGTATTGGCAAGACAACTTTCGCCCAACATCTGTATAATGATGGCAGGACTGAAGAGCACTTCCGAGTCAGGGCCTGGGTATGTGTATCCACTGATTTCGATGTGCTTAAGCTCACCAGGGAGATCCTTGCCTGCATACCCACAAAGGATGAAGAAGGAGGAAGCAGCAGTGTTGCAAATGAAACAACCAATTTAGATCATCTTCAGAGATCCATTGCGCGCCGTCTCAAGTCCAAGAGGTTTCTAATTGTCTTGGATGATATATGGAAGTGTGACAGTGTGGACCAGTGGAAAACCCTGTTAGCTCCGTTCACAAAGGGGGAAACCAAAGGAAGCATGCTACTTGTCACAACCCGATTCCCAAATCTGGCAAAAATGGTGGGAACGGTTGATTCACTAGAACTGGCAGGTTTGGAGCCTAATGACTTCTTCACATTCTTTGAAGCATGTATATTTAATGGTGAAGAAGACAAACCTGACCATTACGAAGATGAGTTTGATGGTATTGCACGAAAAATTGCAAACAAGCTAAAGGGTTCCCCATTGGCAGCCAAAACAGTTGGTAGACTATTGCATAAGCACCTTTCTCAGGAACACTGGAATGGAGTTCTTGAAAAGCATCAGTGGCTAAAGCAGCAAAGAAGTGATGACATCATGCCATCTTTAAAAATTAGCTACGATTGCCTCCCTTTTCATCTGAAGAAATGCTTTTCCTATTGTGGCCTTTTCCCTGAAGATTATAGGTTTACTTCTTCAGAAATCAATCATTTCTGGGATGCAATGGGCATCATAGACTCTAATCACCAAGCCGGCAGGGATTGCTTGGAAGAACTAGTGGACAATGGTTTTCTCATGAAGGTATTCGACTGGGCTGATCGATCCTCCTATGTAATGCACGATTTAATGCATGAGCTATCTAAGAGTGTTTCTGCACAAGAATGCCTCAGTATAAGTGGCTTAGATTTCAGAGCTAATGCCATCCCACAATCGGTACGACACTTATCTATCAACATAGAAGGCAAATATGATGCAAATTTTGAGGAAGAAATGTGTAAACTAAGGGAGAGGATAGACATTGCTAATTTGCGGACTTTGATGATTTTTAGAGGATATGAAGAAAGGATCGCCAAGATTTTGAAAGATAGCCTCAAGGAAATAAATAGTCTGTGTGTCCTATTTATAGCAGTGAACAATCCAGAATCTTTTCCACATAGATTTTCAAAACTTATCCACCTCCAGTACCTCAAAATTAGTTCATCTCACAATGACAGGGAAATGAGGTTACCTAGTACACTATCAAGATTTTATCACTTGAAGTTCTTGGACCTAGATGGTTGGAATGGTCATTCTGATTTGCCTGAAGACTTTAGCCACCTTGAGAATTTACATGCTTTCCATGCTACAAGTGAACTCCACTCCAATATTCGCAATGTCGGAAAGATGAAGCATCTGCAGGAGCTAAAAGAATTCCATGTCAAGAATGGGAGCATGGGATTTGAGCTGTCAGAACTTGGGGCATTGACAGAGCTTCAAGGAGGACTGATTATACGTGGTCTTGAACACGTGGCAAACAAGGAGGAAGCTACTGCAGCCAAGCTGAAGTTGAAAAAGAATCTGAAGGAGTTGGAATTACTCTGGGGCAGAGATGGACCAACTACAGATGCTGATATCCTTGATGCTCTTCAACCACACTCGAATCTTAGAGCACTTACAATTGCAAATCATGGTGGTACCGTTGGTCCTAGTTGGTTGTGTCTTGACATCTGGTTAGCAAGTTTAGGGACTCTCACTCTAGAAGGCGTATCTTGGAGCACCCTCCCACCTTTTGCGAAGCTACCAAATCTCAAGCGACTCAAATTGAAGACAATTTCTAGAATGCAGCAGTTTGGGCTTCGATGTGGTGGCGCTCCAGGGAAATGTTCTATGCGCTTGAACAAAGTCGAGTTTTATGAGATGCCGGAACTTGCTGAATGGGCTGTGGAACCTAATTGCCATTCCTTAACAAGTATTGAAGAAATCATATGCATCGATTGTCCCAATGTCTGTGTGATGCCCTTCTCGGAGGTTTCTTGCACCAATTTGCGCAGACTTCAAGTTTCCGGGTGCCCAAAGATGTCTCTGCCCTCCATGCCTCACACCTCCACACTGACAGATTTGGATGTTAAAAGAGGTGATTCAGAAACGTTGTTGTCTTATGATGGAAAACTATTGGTTGTTGGAGGGTATGGCGGTGCTTTGGCCTACCACAATATGGATAAACTAGAAGATATGGCTATTGAAAATGTATCGTGCATATCAATGCAGTTCCCATCATCCAGCTCACTGCAGAAACTTAGCTTTAGAGACTGCAAGGGCCTGGTTCTTGTGCCTGTGGAGAATGGAGGAGAAATTCAGGAGGACAACTCATTGCTCCAATCAATAACAATATGGGGATGTGGCGAATTGTTCTTTCGGTGGCCCATGGCCACGGGAGAATCAGAGACCATTTACCCTTTCCCTGCTCCCCTGAGGAAACTTGATGTTTGGGGCGAGCAAAGCATGAAGTCGATGGCTCTGCTCTCAAACCTCACGTCTCTCACCAGTCTAAGCCTAATAAGTTGCGGTAAATTAACGGTGGATGGGTTCAATCCTCTCATCACAGTCAACCTCAAAGAATTGCAAGTTACCAGCAGCAGCACCTTAGCAGCAGATCTGCTCTCAGAGGTGGCAAGGACCAAATTATTGCCTGCAGGTTACATGTCTAGATTGGAGAAGCTCATTGTGGATAACATCTGTGGATTGCTTGTTGCTCCTATTTGCAGCCTCCTCGCCCCGAGCCTCCACACACTTGAATTCCAGTATGATGGGAGGGTGAAAAGCTTGACGGAGGAGCAAGAGAAAGCGCTGCAGCTCCTCACCTCCCTCGAGAAACTACATTTTCTCTGGTGCTATGGTCTGCAGTCCCTTCCTCAAGGGTTACATCGCCTTTCTTCTCTCAAGGAGTTACATGTCGTTGGGTGTCTGAAAATCCAGTCGATGCCCAAGGAGGGCCTCCCGGTTTCGCTGCGAAAACTAGAGATGAATTGGCGCAGCGCTGAGATAGACGAGCAGATTGAGAAAATCAAAAGAACCAACCCACATTTATCCGTCGAAGAATAACTACACCCAAGGTAACACTTGTCGCCTCCCTATTTTTTATTGATTTTCTATTTCTGCCTAATATTAACTTGTCAAATCTTATAGACTGGCAGGTTCCACTCCACCACACAAGTTGTCAAACCTGCACATTAATCGGCGGATGCGAGATACAAACCAACCGAGTCTTCATTCCACGACGCTTGCTGTTAACTCTCCATTCTGCTACATGAACTGAGGGAGGAATCATGGAATTACCAGGCTTGTGCTCTTTTTTCGCATGAAGCAGCAGGGGTGAACAGGCCAATTTAACTGTTGGCCGTTCTTTTCTTGCCATGAATGAAGGAATCAAGTGCCTTTATTTCCTCTTTCTTGAGTCCTTTGCTTTGACAGGAAGGATGATGCTGCCTGCTGCTTTCTACAAAAAGCAACTGATATAATACTCCCTCCGTCCCAAAATAAGTGGCTCAACTTTGTACTAGCTCTAGTATAAATTTGTACTAAGCTCAAGACACTTATTTTGGGACGGAGGGAGTATCATATACTATGTAGCAGTGAGGGCTGTCCTGTCTTGTCTTGGTGGTGCAGAATGGTATATATGAATGTAACCTTCGTACTATAGTATCGTGAAGTGAAATTGAGTTGAGTATGCTTTCCAATTTGTTTCATTCTTGAAAAATGAAGTAGCAGAGAGTTACAGTCTACTCCCTCCGCCTCATAACGTAAGACGTTTATTGACACTACATTAGTGTCAAAAAACATCTTACATTATGGGACAGATGAGTGCAATTTTGGGACGGAGGGAGTAGCAGAGAGTGCTGTCTTGTCTTGGTAGTGCATTTATTTTACAGAATGGTACGGATTCCTACTAATATCGTGAAGTGAAACTGAATTGAGTTACATCCTACAAGAGAAGAGAGAATGCTTTCCAATTTGTTTGATTCTTGAACCTATTTAGCCTGATACTGAATTATTCCTCTAGGACCGGAGCAATGAGAATTGTGCTTGGGCAGAGTACTGAAAGTATTGTACCCGCGGCTACAATCTCGCATGGAGATTGCATGCATACAGGTTTAGGTCTTATTGGCTGTCATTTATCCTTCACACAAAGGTAATGAATGATCCAAGTTCATTCATTTTATTGGACTGGATCCTGCAGTCCCAGTGGTGAGTTTCACAGGTGATTCAGAGCAAACAAACAGTGCTGAAGCAATTGTCTCTCTTGATATGCTGAAACGTACTTGACACTTTGTTCTCATTTTTGGGTTTTCCCCTACTAATACTAATATGACGCTCAAAAGTGTTGCGCACTGAAACATTGTAATCTCTGATGAATTGCTCGAACCGGTCCGTCGCCAGTGTTGCCCTTGCTTTCTGATGATTTGCCACATTCCTCAAGCACCACCGTACCTGATATAATTGTGTTGCGTGTTTGCAGAATATCGACATAAGTGATGGCTCGCAGTCGCAGTGGGCTTTGTGGATGCAGCAGCGAACAGAGCAGAGCAGAGCATTCCAAGAAGGGACATCCAAAGGTGCGAGGTGGTTATTGGGATTCAGCGTCAGCCCCGCACGACTTGAGAAGCAATTTTTTGTGTATTCGCCTCTGTGAAGCGTTCCGATCATGATGGATTTTGTTCCGTGAACTGATCGATCGATGATGCCAATGTTGTTCGGTGTAACTGATCGAAGGATGATGCCAATGATGATGGCCAGTACATTCACCATCTGCAACTGGAGGTTGTGTGGTTTGATGGGGAAAAAAAGGCCATATCTCTCGGATGACCATGCAAATCAAGTCAAGAAGTGTACCCATCGTGCAGGCTTGCGTGGCGAGAGAAGAGCAAAATGCACCGCAAAAGACCACATATACAGTACTTGGCTATGATTTTCTCATCAAAAGTTAAAATAGCTCTACTACATCAGTGGAGGAAGAGACAACACATGACTCAGACATGATGCTACAGGATTTAGACTCGTAATAATCTCCCCTTCAATCCTGTTGAAGGGGCTTGATGTGGATGATCCCTACCTTGATGCGCAGTTCTGAAAACGAGCACGACCAAGAGGATTAGTCAGAATGTCTGTCTTCTGTTTCCCACTTTTGATGAACTCCACGACCACTGTGCCCTTCTCGACGCAGTCCTGTATGAAATGATAGTGGAGGGCGTGCTTGCTGTGGTCGTGATGCACCAGATTTTTTGCACAATGAGATGGCAGACTTGTTGTCGACATAGAGTTTCGTAGGGGAAGCGTCTTGATTCTGAAGCGCGCCGAGAAGTCGAGCCGCCGCAATGTACTCAGCTTCACATGGAGAAGTGGCGACGCTTCTGTGATTGCCAGGTCACCAAGTTGTTTTCGAGGAAGAACAACACTACAACAGCCTCAGGTGCTTTTCCCGGAATCCACATCGCCCACGTGGTCTCTGAATCGTTGTAGCCGACCAACATCTCATTATCGCCGTGGTGGTAGTGGTCAACAATATAATAGAGTAAGCGCTTGAAGCCTTGAGATGATCGCAGGCCTAACATTCTTTGGAGGATGAGTGTGAGCTCAGGTAAACGGGGAATCGGAGACATAGTTCGCCGCGAAACAAGAGCGACGGCAACTGAGATGGTGGTCGGTAGATGGAGACAAGAAAGACGAAGTCCATCTCGACGAATTCAAATATATACACCACTATTTGACTCCTTCGGCGGAGACATGCAGAGCGATGAGATGGACTTATGTTAGAGCATCTCCAACAGCCGCGTTAAACAAGCGCGGCGCCGCAAATTTGCCTATTTTAGCGCGCGCGCAATCGGTAGAGCGTCTCCAGCGGGCGCGCAATAACCGCGCGCACGGCATATAGAGTTGGACGCGCGGTCCGAATCGCCATCGCGCGCTGCGTATTTGGGGCGCCCGCGGAAGCGGGCGGCACACGCGAGCGCTCGCGCCGCACTCTCTCCATCGCGCCATCTTCGCCCCGCACGCGCCGGCGCTGGCGAGTTGACCCGATGGACGCACGCGCCGGCACCCCCCTCACTCCATCCTACATCCGCGAACCCTCCACTGCCGCCGTCGCCGCCGCAAACCCTAGCGCTGGGAGCGTAGGCCTCGCCTTCGCCGGAGCTCCTCCGAGCATCGGCCTCGCGCACGGCCTCTTCATGCCACCGCGGATGACCTCGGCGGCGGGTGGCGTCGCGCCAGCGCCCGCCGTGATGAAGCCACGTGCACCCCCCTCGAAGCTCTCAAATGCGGCGCGGCCGAAGAAGGGTAAGACATCCGCGAAGAAGAACAAGGCGGCGGACGGCTTCGGCACCTCGAAGGCGCCGAGAGAAGCTTGCAGGGCGTGTGATGGGCGCGGCGGCTACCGAAGCGCCGGCGAGCTCACTTGTTGAGACGGCGGCCGACGTGCACAATGTGTTCGACGATATGCCCCAAAGGTAAAAAAAATTCCCCAACTTATTTTTTCTTGTTATTTTTTGAATGCATACATATAGATAGCCTATTTCATTGTTCTATATACTTTGTAGTGTGAACGATGATGCATACATGTCAACTATGGGTGTTGGCTCGAACAATTTGCATTGGTCTCAAACCAATGACATGTATTTCGAAGACCATGAGTTTGAGGTGGACGAGGATGGTGAGGGCATTGTCGACGCACCGAAAGGAAGAGGAGGCAACTACACCAACGACAAAGACGTTGTGCTATGCAAAACTTGGTTGGACGTGTCGAGGGATCCATCCGTTGGAGGTGATCAAAGTAGAGATGCTTATTGGCTCCGGATGAAAGAACACTTTGATCTTCGCAACTTGAGTGGAATTGACCGCTCCGCACGATCGTTCGCTCCCGGTGGTCGACCATCAATAGGGATTGTCAACAATGGGCGGCCGCACAAAAAGCGGTTGACAAGTTGAACCCAAGTGGCACCAATGATGACGATAGGGTAAGTGTCATTTCACCATTCCTCATGTTCATCATGCTTGTTGTTGGTGTTCCTTGTGCTAACTTGTTTTGTTTTTTTGTAGTTAAATATTGCACAAAACCCGTTCAAAGAAGAGGAGAAGAGGGCCAAGAAGGGGAAGATCAAGAAAGGAAGGCCATTTACCTTGCCTCATTGCTATGAAATATTGAAGGATGATGAGAAATGGAAGAAGCGTGAGGATATTGATGATTTGGATTTGAGCAAAAAACGCAAGCGAACAATTGATTTGGAAGATGATGAGGAGGAGGATGCATCAAGTGAAGATGGCAAGAGAAGGCCCACATAAAACTCGGTTTCATACTCGAAGCCAAAACGACCGGATGGCACGAAGAAAAACGCAAAAGAAAAGAAGAAGAGGAAAGGAGATGATGAGCTCAAAAATGCTATGGAAGCAATCGTCAACGCAAGAAAAGAAGCCAACGAGGTGAGGAAAATGGCAAGGAATCAAGATGTCGCGGCTGAGGAGAGGAGGTTGGTGGCCGAGGAGAGGAGGGTGGCGGCCGAGGAGAGGAAAGTGGCATTGGAGGAGAGGAAGGTGGGCATGAAGGAGCGAGCTAAATTGTTGGAATGGGAGAAACACTTGTTCTTCTTGGACACATCTTTGTTCAATGATGTGCAAAAGGAGTATGTCAACCTTGCCCGTGAAGAAGTCTTGATCCAAAAAAGAGCCATGATTCGCACAATGGGTGGCAGTGGCCTTGGCGGCATGGGTGGTGGTTGCCTTGGCGACATGGGTGGCATTGGTGCCATGGGTGGATTTGGAGCTAGCTACCATGGGCGGCATGGGTTCCATGGGTGGCTTTGGAGCTACCATGGAGACCATGGGAGGCATGGGTGGCTTTGGAGCACCTTCGAGTGGCTTGGACGGCATGGGTGGCATGGGTGGCATGGGTGGCATGAGTTTGGCGTCTCTCATTGGGGGCATGGGTGCACCTCCGGGCGCCGGTGTGCCAGCTTCGCATGAAGATGCCTTTGAAGATCTTGGCAACACCTTTCGAGCTTCACGTGATGATGATGCGGCGCGCAACAATGAAGAGGAGGAGGAAGAATCATCTTCGGAGGAGTCAAATGAATCGGAGGAAGATGAGGATGAAGATGAGGACAAGGCTTGATTGTTGTGCCTTTCATTTGTGTCATGAACTTGGTTTGCATTTTGAACTTGGTTGAATGATGTTCTGGGCATGAATTTGAACTTATGGGCATGAACTTTTGGGCACGAACTTGGTTGAATGATGTTTGTGATTCAAATTATATGCCATGTCTTTTGTGTAGATGTGATATTTGTGTCCAAAATGAACAAATGTGAGGCGCCGGCTTCTCGCGCGTGCTACATTTTAGCGCGCTGCTGGAGCTACGCGCGCGCTGCATTTTAGCGTGATTGTTGGAGCCAGCGTTGTGCGCCGCGCCAAACCTGGCGATGAGCGCGCCGCAAACCAGATTTTAGCGCGCCGCGTGTTGGACGCCTGTTTTTTTCGAAAAGGGAGAGCTCTCCGGCCTCTGCATCAGAACGATGCATACGCCACCTCAATAAATAAAAATAGGTTCAACAGAGTCGTAAAGTCTTGAACAAAGTAAAGGCGAGCTCACCAAGAACATCGCAGCTAAGCCAAGATAAACCACAATGGCCACAACCGGCTGGTAAAAGAAAAGATAGGAGCACTAATAGCCTATCCTATTACATGACCGCCAACCAAACCGGTTGAAGATATCCCGCGCTACCATCTCCCACCGGACAGATCCAGTAACCAAACGCTCCCTGGCCTCCGTCGGAGTGAGTAAGGACCACATACGGATCAGCGCCGTAGCACGAAATAAAACCTGCAAAAAATGAATAGTAGTTATTCTGTTAAAGACCAAATCATTTCTGCAGTTCCAAATTGCCCATAACAACGCATACACTCCTACACGAATATGTCTAGCTGTTTCGGACTCTATCTCATCCAGCCACGTTCCAAATAACGACCCGACCGTACTCGGAGGAGTAATGTTAAAAGTAATTTGCACAGTGCGCCACAAAATTCTCGCCAAAGAACAATCAAGGAAGAGATGCTTAATGGTCTCGTCCTGATCACAGAAGCTACACCTAGTAGATTCAGTCCAATTGCGCTTGACCAAGTTGTTTTTTGTTAAAATTACATGTTTATGAACAAACCACATAAACACTTTAATTTTCAAAACGTTGGACGCCTGTTGAAGTCTTGAAGATGCTCTTAGTCATTTAAAATAAACAGGGCAGCGGTCAGATGTGACCCAAGCATGCACGTAGCTAGGGGAGGCGCACGTAGCGAGCCCTCCCGTTTCTTTCGTTTCTATTTTCTCCCTCCCGGTCGTTTTTGGCTCTCGCTGTGGACGCGATCGTGGGATGGCGCGATCAACCCGGATCATAGCGGCCAGACCGAGAGGGTAGACAAGTCAGTTGTAATAATCAGATAAAAGGAGGAAGGTGAACCAAAAACGATGTGCAGTTACGGCAGCAAAAACTACTGTCTCTCGTGTTTGTCTCTCTCCCTCGCTCGTTCCTTCTCTCTCCCTCTCTCTGATCCGACGACGACAACTAGCATCAGAGCTACGGTGTTCGATCCCTGCTCCGGTGGCCGGCGGTATCTGATCGGCGGTGGCCATGTCTGACAGCGAGTTGGGGAAGAAAAGAATAAGGAGAAGGTCACGGCGCCGCTTGCGCGCCTCACCGGCGGCGGCGACGGCGAGATCCGCATCATAGAGCAGGTCGTGCATGAGTCGGAAGGCTCGTCGGCGTCCATGATGCTGACAAAGACAAACTACATGATGACGAGCTAGCAGAACATATGATCTCAACAACTGAAGTGAGCACAAAACAATGGCTTTTCACCATGATGGAGTCGATGTCTATGGATCCTTTGTTAGGATGGCAGTGACCCTTTGGGCTACATGATGGGCAAGACGGAAGGCAATACACGAAGGGGTGTTCTAGAGTCCGCTGTCGACAAATTAAAAACTTCGTCTCGGACCCACAAAAGTCAGTGATGTGCGTGATCATACTCCTGGCCGAAGAGGGCGCATGATCGCTCAACCTTCGGGCTATGCGAAAATTCATGTTGACGCGGGTCTTGCTAGATCGGGTATAGGAGGCGTTGCGGCGGGTGTATGCAGGGCCTCTTCTGGAAAATACTTGGGATCATCGGCGCTAGTAATTCATGGCATGAGAGATGTTGCAACTCTAGAGGCCATCGCTTGCAGGGAAGCTCTATCTTCAGCGGATGATCTTCTACTTCACAAATTTGTGGTGGCTACTGATTCTAAGCAGGCAGGGGTTGCATTGGTATTTATGATTTGATTGTAGCAGAGATTAAGTTGAGGGCCGCCGAGTTTAATTTCAGTTTTTGATTCGTTGGTCGGGCGTCGAGTAGAGAACCCCATTTACTAGTCTTCTCATTCTTTAGATTGTGGTAGACATGTCTGGTTGGGACAGCCTCGTGATCCCGTTTGTATCCCGAGTTTTGTGAACTATGAATAATAAAGTTTGGTGGTTCTCAAAAAAAAAGTTATGGATGCTTGTACCACTCAAAAAATAAAAAATTTATGGATGTTGGTTGCCTTCATGATGTTGGCGTGTCATCATCAATCGTAATTAGCCTCGACAAGTTGGACTAGTCATAGTAGTCTAGCATGCGGTGCTACATCTTAACCGATCAATAATAGTATTGCATTGATCGAAAACAAAACATGAATGCGATGACTTAGAGGGTGTTTGTTTTCAGGGACTTATTGGTTTAGGGACTTAAAAAAGTCCCTATAAGTCCCATCTAAACCAAACAGGAGGGACTTATAGGGACTTAAAGTGGGCATTTGGGACTTATAAAATAAGACTCTTAAGGAGGGACTTATAGTTGTAATATGATCTTATAGGGACTTATAAGTCTCAGGAACCAAACACGTAGGCACATTTTAGGGACTTGGGACTTATAAGTTGGGACTAAAAAAATCCTACGACTTATAAACCAAACAGGGCCTTAATTGTTTGGCTCCCTCCATTCGGATAGATAGCGTAGGGCCGTGGGTGGTGATTGTGTGGTCGATAATACTACACACGGACTAACCCTGCGTGCCCTTCTCTAACTGACTCTCTCTGATTTTCCTTGATGGGCCCGTTTTCACTTAATCAAATCTCAGTCAATCAATCCTAACTAGGAGTAATGCTACACATACATAGGTTTACATGGATTTTATAAACAGATGGGTTGTGATTGGAGGTTAAGGGGAATGAGGGGCCCACGTCCATGAAAATCAGGGGAAGTGGTTAGTTAGAAAGAAAAAAGTCTAGTCAACGTGTAATTGTGTGTAACTCTTGAAGTTAGCAAAACATATGATCTCAACGACTGAAGTGAGCGCAAGACAAAGGAATTACACACTGACTAGTTTCTCTTT
>NC_057804.1:656707074-656709536 GCF_018294505.1 Triticum aestivum
CCCTCGTTCCTCTTAACCTCCAGTCACAACCCATCTGTTTGTAAAACCCATGTAAACTTATGTATGTGTAGCATTACTTAACTAGTACAGAGTAGTAGTGCAACGTAATCCCTTTGTAAACCCCGGTGAGTCTACCACTGCGTGCTCAGCTGAATGAACAAACCCAGCCTAGCTACCACTGTGCCCAGAGGAGAAGAAGAAATGGCGTCTGCTGCTGCTGCTGCTGCTAGTGCTACCAGCAGCAAGAAGACGATGCTGCGCGTCCTCATCTTCCCCTTCTTCGCCACCAGCCACATCGAGCCCTTCACCGACCTCGCCGTCCGCCTCGTCGCCGCTGGACCTGCCGTGGAGGCCACCATCGCAGTCACGCCGGCCAACGCCCCGGTCGTCCAGTCCTTGCTCCGGCGACGTGGGCAGCCGGAGCATGTCAAGATAGCCACGTACCCGTTCCCGGCCGTGGAAGGGCTCCCGGAGGGCGTGGAGAACCTCGGCAGGGCCACGGAGGCCGACGCGTGGCGCATCGACGCCGCCGCCCTGAGCGAGCATCGGATGCGCCCGGCGCAGGAGGCGCTCGCCAGGGCGCAGTCCCCGGACGCGGTAGTCACCGACGTGCACTTCGCCTGGAACGTCCGCGTCGCCGGCGAGCTCGGCGCGCCGTGCGTCGCGTTCAGCGCCATCGGCGCCTTCCCGACGCTCGCCCTGCACCACCTCGAGCGGGTGGACGTCGACGATGGCGATGCGGACGTCGTCACGGTCCCCCAGTTTCCGGCCCCTAGTATCCGGGTACCCAGGGCCGAGCTGCCGGAGTTCCTGAGGGGCCATGAGCGGTACTCCATGCTCAGCAAGATTGTTCCGGTGCAGGACTGCTTCTGCCAGGCCATGAACACCTCGTCGGAGCTGGAGCGGCAGTACTGCGAGATGTACATGCGCCATGGCTACGCGAAGCGCGCCTACTTCGTGGGCCCTCTATTCTTCTCGTCGTCATCACCATCCCCTTCCCCGGCCGGCGGCGGCGTGGACGACCAACAGTCACAGTGCATCGGCTGGCTGGACTCGAAGCCAAGCCGCTCGGTGGTGTACCTGTGCTTCGGCAGCCTCACCCACGTCTCCGACGCACAGCTGCAGCAGCTCGCTCTCGGGCTGGAGGCCGCCGGGAAGCCGTTTCTGTGGGTGGTGAGGGACGCCGGGAACTGGACCCCGCCGGAGGGGTGGTCCGAGCGTGTGGGAGACCGAGGGCTCCTCGTCACGGCGTGGGCCCCGCAGACGGCGATACTAGGGCACCCGGCGGTGGGCGCGTTCGTGACGCACTGCGGGTGGAACTCCGTCCTGGAGACGGTGATGGCGGGGGTGCCGGTGCTGACGTGGCCCATGGTGTTCGAGCAGTTCATCACCGAGAGGTTGGTGACGGAGGTGCTGGGCATCGGGGAGCGGCTGTGGCCGTGCGGCGCCGGCCTGCGAAGCACCAGGCACGAGGAGCACGAGGTGGTCCCGGCCGGAGACGTGGCACGTGCGGTGACGGCGTTCATGCGCCCCGGAGGGGCAGGGGACGCGGCGAGGAGCAGGGTGACCGACCTCGCCGCCAAGTGCCGTGCCGCCGTGGCGGAAGGGGGCTCCTCCCACCGTGATCTGCGTCGTCTCGTCGACGATCTCATGGAAGCAAAAGCCAAGAGGAGCTAGCTTGCTTAATTAGTCGGCTGTGTGCATCAATCAATGCAAATGCAAATGCCGAGAATTATCCTTACCCAAAAATGGCCTCTCGGTCATATCCATGTGCCAACTCCAATATAAAAAACGCTATTATATTATGGGACGGAGGGAGTATATGTTTCGGCGAGTCCTTTTGTTTGTTTTTTGTGTCTGTGTGTGGCGTGTGCATGATGACAACCTGCATTGCATTCTCTATCTAAACCTAAAGTATTCATATGTAGATATCGAGTACATCCGGAAATAAAATCTAAGATAGGAGAATCGAGCGAAAGAAAAGTCTACTTTACAAGTTGCTTCGCTTGCTAAAGCGCCAGCGGTCATTGTGCCCTAAAAATGTTCAATGATCGCTTGGACACTACTTCATCAGATTACCTAAAACTCCTCCAATAATGGGTATGTGACCGCTATTGTTGACTAAAAGTTAGTGAAGAGTCTACATCACACCATGGGCGCAATATAGTGTCACAACCAGATCAGCGGCGTGTTTATCACTTTGATGTCGACACGTTGATCTAATACTGGGAAGTGGCAAAATGACATGTTGAGAAGCCTCTGGCCACACCTTTCCATAGAGCGAATAAAGAAGAAGATATGACCTCTTCAACAGCTGGGTGAATTCGGTTGTCTGGTTGGAAATGCCAGTCTGAAACGAGGGCGAATACAATGGTGAGTTGGCTTGCACAAGGACATGATATAAATGGCGCCATTTCAAGGATGTCAAGAAACAACATGCTCCCAGACAAAGCCTTCTGTCC
>NC_057804.1:656709865-656713991 GCF_018294505.1 Triticum aestivum
TGGACATTCTTGAAATGACTCAAACTTTTGCGAGCAGGTTGGCATGCCCATGATAGGCATCCACATCAGGTTCGAACGATTTTTGACATTGTATAAAAGTTGCAACATGTCCAGCCATTTATCGGTCTTTTTTTACTGAGAAAACTGCAAAAGAAATATCAAAAATCAAAACAACTTGACATGGTGCTTTGAATTAGTCATACAAGCCATTGAAAAATGTTGGGTTCATTTGAGGGATATCGAGAAACAACGTGTTTCAAACGAAGCCATTTGGTCTTTCAACGTGCTTTCTAAATTTTGTTCGCTCTTTTTAACAAATGTTCGTGTATTGACATTTTGAGCAATTTTGAAAGACATGAACATTTTTTCTTGAAATTTCTGTACAATTTTCTAAAATGCGAATATTTGTATTATATGAACAAAACTCAAAAAAGGCACACATATTCGGAAATTTTGAACAATTTTTTAAAAGTATGAGCATTTTTTGAATAAGAAAAAAGAAACAAAACATCAAAAATGAAACAAAAATGAAAAGGAAACAAAAGGTGAACAGAAAAAAGAAAAAGAAATATTGGGAAAACGATTGGTTCGCTATAGTAAACTGGTCGTAGACTGTGTTTTCTAGTTAGACATTGAAGCTTATCATCTCGTATGACTAGCAACGAGTGGTTAACAACGAGAGTTAGAATGTTTGATTAGTCGCACTGCCATTATTTCCTCGGTGAATTTTTCCCTGTTTCCACGCGCGACAATGTGGCAGCCTTATCAGGATGGCCTCCTGTGCTTGGTGTGTCTTTTTTATGCTACTCCCTGACGTACGGAATTTCCTATTTGCCGCATTATGCGGCAGATATTTAGGCAATCGCACACACGATCGTAGTATGAGCCGCCATCTGAGCGTTCGAGCCACCAGTATTGTGAATAAGGTTCCTGGCCGTCCCATCTGAGCGTTCGAGCCACCTGTATTGTGAATCTTCTGGAAGGTTCCTGGCTAGTTTTGGTAAACCGGTTTTTCTAAAAAAAAAATTGGATTTTTGTTTGGTTTCTATTTTTTGCGTTTTGCTGGTTCTTTTCTGATTTTCTGTTTCTTTTGGAAAAACATAAATTGCAAAAAATGTTCAACATATTCAGAAATTATTCATTTTCCAAAAAAATGTTGGAAAATTCTAAATTTGATCATATTTTGAAGAACTATTCACCTTATACAAAATTTTCAGAATTTTTAAATTTGTTCATGTTTTCCTAAAATGTTGGGACTTTCAAAGTTTTCTTCATGCTTTTAAAAATTGTCTTCAATTTTTAAAAAAATGTTTGGAATTTCAAAAAAAATTCATGTTCTCAAAAAAGTCTAGGGTTTCAACATTTGCTCGAGTGAACAATTTTTTTAAAAAGTTTCAGATCATTTATTTTTGTTCTCATTTTTTAAATGTGTTCATAATTTCAAAATGTGTTCCTGTTTTTTTCAAGATTATTCACGTTTTCAAAAAAATGTTCACATTTAAAAATAATGTTCATAAATTCTAAAAATGTTTGCATGTTAAAACATTTGTGGATTTCAAAAAATGTTTGTGTTTTAAATTTTTGTTTTGAAATTTTGAAAAATGTTTCTGTTTTCAAAAATTGTCACAAAATCTAAAATACATTGTGTACTTAATAAATGTTCACAATATTAAGTGAATGTTTGAATTTTTGTAAGTGTCTGTTGAAATTTGTTGGTTTTGTGTGTTCATAAAGGACTCGCGCTACAATTAACCACATGGAGTTGATAGGTCGAGTGGCTAGCATCATGAGTGACACCTCATGGATCAGCAGTTCAAATCATGGCAGCCTGTCGTAGCTTATTTTTGTGACCTTTACATCCGGCTCTATTTTGGTTGTTGTTAGTGGGCCGGCCCAGTAGTGGGGCCTCCCGAAACGTCTTTACCATAATACATACGAAAGTAGGTTTGTCAAATGTCCATGTTACCCTTTATATGTTTGGTAGGGGATGTACCGAAGAAGGACTCACGTACGAATCGAAGAGAATGTTTCAACAAAAGAGAACCAACCAAATGATTGGATGGTTAGAGCATCTCTAGCCAAACCCTCAAAAGTGATGAACTCAAAATATTCTCTTTTGAGGAGTTAAGTCGCACCTAGCTGAACCCTCAGCGAGTTTAACTCTTCAAAATGGTCATTGCCATAATTGTTTGCAAGGACTTTCAGCGACCAAGACTAGGATCACAGTTTGCCCGCTTGTACATCAATCGGGATAGAGCAGAAGGCCATGCCGAGCTTATGAAGGATCACTTTGCACCCAATTCAACCTATCTAGAGAAGTATTTTCGCCAGTGATTTTGGATGCACCGAAGTCTCTTCTCACCATTGCAAAAGCTGCTGAGGAGCATGATCATTGTTTACACTTAGGAGAAGTGCATCGGGAGAGATAAGTGCAAGCCCATTGATGAAGTGTGTCACGGTTGTTCGAGTGCTTGCTTATGGGTGTTCGGTCAACGCCATTGATGGCTATATATGTATAGGGGAAGATTCAATCCTGGAGGACATTCGAAGATACATATAAGCCGACATCGAGATGTATGAACAGGAGGACTTGAGGGGGCACCCAATGACAAAGACATTGAGAGACTTTTTGGTTTGAGTGAGATGGCCAGGGATGCTTGGGTCAATTGATTGCATACAATTGACATGGAAGAATTGTCCTGCGGGGTGGAAATGCCAGTACAAAAGGCAGTTGCATCAGGATTGCCTGGCTCTCATAATGACCTGAATGTGCTTTTCTAGATCACCATTGTTCGCAAGGCTTGTTGTTGGAGATGCTCGTCCTTGCAATTATGTTGTCAATGGCCATTAGTACATAATGAGCTACGACCTTGTAGATGGTATCTATCCTTCATGGTCCACATTTGTGAATAATCCAGCATCCTCAAGGCAACAAAAGATCCCACTTTGCAATGCATCAAGAGTCCACAAGAAAGGATGTTGAGAGAGTTTTGGTGTGCTTCAAAAGTGCTTTGTCGTTATTCACGGCCTGCTGAGTATTGGAAGCCATAGGTTGTATGGAAAATAATGACATGTTGCATCATCTTGCACAACACGATCATTGAGGATGAGAGAGACATGACATGTTGCACCATCTTGCACAACATGATCATTGAGGATGAGAGAGACATGCCATAGAACTTCCGATACATCTCCAATGGGGATCATGCCGAGCCGAAAGACAATGCAAATAGGATGCATAGATCTCTCGCAGTGCATCTAAGTATCAAGAGCTGAGAAGTTCATACTCATCTCCAAGATAATCTTGTTGAGCACGTGTGGGCACTTCATAACACTTGATTGATGATCCTTCTATCATGCTCTTTATTTGGATTATTACTTGGACCCTTTCGTGTGTTGGAATTTCAATAATTAAATTTGTAAATTTTTAATTGTAATGCTCGTGAACTGTGCGAACCTTAATTATCAAGTTTGGATTTAATATGTGTGCAAATATGTAGTCGAAATGGAGTATGTAAATCAAACTTAGAAAACTTGGCAAAAAAAAGTAGAGAGTTAAGTTTTAGAAGTTCGGCTACAAACCATTTGTATTTAACTCGTCTAAATCGAGGCGTTAAGGATTGATGGGTGTTGGACGGGCTAATTTTTAGGGCTTTGACGAGAAACATGGTTAGGAGGGTGGTTGTAACGCCAGTCCACCATAAAATAAACCCATACACTCATCCCTATGAACATACACGCACACCCTACCCCAATGAGCATCTCCGGGAGAGTGAACCGGCATATAAATAAAGGGAAACGTTTCACACCGGCGGACCGGCTGAAAATTACGCCGGTCACGCACGGGCGTCACGAACAAGAATCTCTAGTGGCCCCACCCACCGTCCCTCCCTCCAGCTTACCTTATCTCTTTATACGACAGCGACCAGATCCAACTCATCCAGACATCTCGCATCGCTGCCATCCCCTCCGCTTCGCAGCTCGCCTCCACCTTGTCCCGCGCGTCGCTGCCGAGATCCTCTGCCACCGGCGACGCGGTTCCGGCCGGCCATGGCCACCCCCTTCCCTGGTTTATTTTCTTTCTATCGTTTGATGGCAGTTGCTGCCCTACCACCCTTTTCCCCTT
>NC_057804.1:656714173-656738054 GCF_018294505.1 Triticum aestivum
CAGGGGGATTTGCTTCAACCGGTGAGGATGGTGGTGGGCGACAACGGCAATGGCTGTGGTAAGTTGTTGTATTTTTTGAAAAAAAAATCCGGAGTCACTTTTGATTCATCGGGAATCAGTTTTCGATTTGTTGCAACAGGGGGGAGATAGTGTTGGGAGGCCGCCGCCATGGATTTTGCTGCACAATTTTTTTGCTGGAACCACCATTTTGGCTTGCTGGAATCGGCGAGGATGATGATGGGGCGGCTACAACGATGGCGCCATGATTATTTTTGCTGCATTGATTTTTTGCTGGAACCGTATCAATTTTTTGTTGGAACCATGTTGTGTTTTTGCTAGAATCATATCATTGTTTTGCTAGAAACAAGATAATTTTTTGCTGGAACCATATCAAAATTTTGTTGGAACCATGTTATATTTTTGCTGGAACGATATGAACGGTTTGATTGAAATAATATCATTTTTGCTGGAACCATATCAATTATTTGTTGGAACCATGTGTTTTTGCTTCAAACCTGGATGTCGTGCTCTGTCTTTTCTGCTACAACCGGACACTGGTACGAGCGGCGAGTCAACCGACGACAAGAGGAGGAGAGATGCCGGGGGGGGCGACGGCGACCTCGGGCACGGCTGGAGGGACGACACAATCTAGACGGGGGATGGAGATGCGCGAGCTCACCATACGGAGCTCGGGCACAGGGCGCAGCTTTTTTCACTGGGAGAGAGGTTGGGGACGAAGGGGGTTGTGGATCAAACGGTTCTGTGCATCTCTATCAGACGCTGGGTAGGCGACCGGCCTAAATTTGGGCCCGTGCTCGCCATAAATAAATGCGAGCGCCACCCTGGTGGGATGGGGATATCATTGTCCCCCTAATCATCCAACCACATGTTGATCAGGCCTATGGCAGACGTTTTGTGCACGAGCGGTAGTTAAAAAAGTGTTTCAGAAAGAAAAGAAAAACTAAGAATTAGACGCGTGTACGATGCTACCTTGTGATGATTATAAAATAAAATAAAATTTCATAGTACTAGCAAACTTCTTCGTTTGGAACACCGTCGCGTCGACACGCACGGCCAATCTCAGCAGTGAGCGACGTTGTCTCGTCCCGTCTGGGTCCCTCCGACGCCAAGCCACCGTCGGTGCCCATGCCGCCGAGACCTCCGCTTCCCCTCTCCGTCGCCGTCGCCGTACTCTCCGTCCTCCTCCTCACGGCGGAGGCGGTGCCCTTCGTCGTCCTGCACGGTCGGTCCACCCTCACCCACTCTCCTCCCACCCATGTCTCGATTGATTGGTTGACTGACAGGTTTGGGTTGGTTGATTCGGGCTGCAGGGATTGGGGACCAGTGCGCCAACCGCGGCGTCGCCGAGTTCACCCGCCTCCTCGCCGACTGGTCCGCCGCCGACGGCCACTGCCTGTACGACCGACCCCATCTTCTCCCCCCCTCCTCTCATCCTCGTCTCCATAGCTGCAGCTTGACTCTCTAGTTCGTGCTCATTTGTGTTCAGAGAAATCGGAAGCGGGACATGGGACTCCTGGCTCATGCCTCTCCACCAACAGGTCTGCTTCCACTTCAACCAGCACAGTTTTTTTGTCATATTTGTCCATCTGTACAAAAATAATCAGAATCTTTGTTTGCTCTAACTGTTGTAAAATCCACTAACCATACTGTTTTCCCTATACATGTCATTTTTTCAACAGGCTGATGCCATTTGCAACAAGGTCAGGTGATCGATTCGGCGCTTCGGGCCCTGATGATGTTCTTTCCTCTGCTGCATGCTGGGTAGATAGAGATATTCATCATCCCTGCCTGCCTGCCTGCCTGGTAATTTGTTTTTGCAGGTGAAGGAGATGAAAGAGCTGAGCGGCGGCTATAACATCGTTGGCCTGTCTCAGGTATATCATACCCTTCTGTCATTTTGTTCAAGAATCAGTAGTTTTTCAGCTAAATGATGATTATTGTGCTGATTCTGCTCTAGTTTGTGTCACTCTTCTACTAAAATCTTGCCTCCTCGTTATGTCCTTGCACAGGGGAACTTGATTGGCCGTGCAGTGCTCCAGTATTGTGATGATGGACCACCGGTGAGTTGCTGTTAAAATTGTTCTACAAGTGATACAATAAACGGCTTTCAGACTTATTCGTTTCACCTCCCAGTCCCACCACCTATTGTATGCAACTGAATGAGAAATCTGAATTATTGTGAATGTGTTGGGCCTCTCTCCTCATGTCTAGGCATGCCAACTAGTGCCGGGTTTTTTCCCCAAAAATGTTCATACAAGGTCATACTTTTGAAACTTTCAATGATGAGTAGGCCTTACGCTTCGCAGAGATATATTGCTATTCAGTTTTTGTGCAGTAAGTTATGTACTCTGATACTTCTTCTAACAGGTCAAGAATTTCATCTCACTCGCGGGGCCTCATGCTGGCACCGCTTCCGTGCCGCTTTGTGGTGTAAGTTTATCTAACTATCTCCAACTAATATCCAGTTTGTTATGCCAAGTTTTCAACCGACAACTCAACAACAGACTGGCAAATTATCTAAGAATAAATAGCTTTCTGCTCTTTCATGGATTTCTGATGACAATTATATATTAAAGAAATATATTGTACAGGTATATGCTAATGCCATTCAATGTTTAAACATCCTATATCAGCTCGTGCTAGCCTGAGCCCTGAGCACTTGCAAGATGTTTGGAGAAATCCCTGAATGCAACTATCAGTGTTGTAGTTATTTAATGTATTAAAATGTGTTCATGAAGCCCTGATGTTTAATTTCCCGTATCCCCCTTCTACAGTCTGATAACTGTAGCTACCTCCTAACATTGTATCTCTGTTTTCTGCAGTCTGGTATTTTCTGTGTTATTGCTGATGCCCTGATTAAATTGGAGATCTACTCGGACTACGTACAGGTATTAGTGTCTACGCTTAGTCATGTCCCAAACTCTAGTCTGCAGTATTAATAAACTAGAGATTTTCAATGGAATAACTTGACCCGTGGTGAATTACAGGCACATCTTGCACCAAGTGGCTACATCAAAATCCCAACGGTGAGTATTATATTGCACTTCGTGAGGTCATCGTCCCGATAAACAGAAATTCACCTTTATGTTATTGTAGTCAGTACCATTTGATAACCGAACCTGCACTTTTTTGAACTTTCAAATTGCTTGCTGTGCTGATTAGTTAACTGCTATTGAGCATTGATGAGGCTCATGTATATCTGAGTAATAATTAATTTTATATTTTTCCTTCAGAAGTTATTAACAAGAGGTTTGGTAACCATGTTATAAACATATTAGTTTCATGTTCTATTGTGTGTGTTGCTAACTTGCAATCTGAAGAATTTTAAGTAGGTAATCGTAATGTGTGTGTAGCTTTCAACTTTTACTTTTACTTCTCCACAGAATGCAATATCGTAGAAACCATTCATTGGCCTTTAACCATAGGTTATGGAACTAAACCAGAGCAGTATTCAATAGTATATTCTTAGCCACTGAAAATGTGAACCGTCTTTTCAGGATATGGATGATTATCTGAAGGGATGCAGGTTTCTTCCCAAACTTAACAATGAGATACCCGGTGAAAGAAATGCTACCTACAAGGAACGGTTCAGCAGCTTAGAGAATTTAGTATTGATCATGGTAAGAAGGTTGACAAAAGCCTAAAATCGCATTTTGATCCACGTTTGAAGATTACATGGTAGCATATATGGTGCACTGTATAAGTTGGAAAGAAATATCAGAATGTACTTCGCCTATGATGCCCTTAACTACTTATTTTCCCCTAATATGATGTGCAGTTTGAGAATGATGTCGTCGTCATACCCCGGGAAACTTCGTGGTTTGGGTATTATCCTGATGGAGCCTTTGAGCCAGTCCTACCTCCTCAGCAGGTATAATAGAACTTCTGTTCTTCATGTTCAACTAGTCGACAAAGTTTCGAGGCCATTTCTGCTCGCTGACCCTGGCAAGATTTGATCTGCAGACAAAGCTGTATCAGGAAGACTGGATTGGTCTGAAGGCCCTGGACAAGGCCGGGCGAGTCAAGTTCGTCTCCGTGCCAGGAGGTCACCTGGGCATCTCCAACAGTGACATGAGGAAACACATTGTGCCTTACTTGAAGGACAAACCATCTGTTTCTGCTTCACTCGCCGCCACCTGGCACGCCGTCGGGGAAGCGCTCGGGCTGATGGGGGACGATGTCGGCGTCCTCCTTCAGTCCTCGACATGATGATGATGATCCACCATCTTGTTGTCAGGGGTATATATAGTGTTGGAGTGGTCAGTGGTGTACATGTCATTCTTTGTTCAAGCTTTTTTGCTTGAAGCGCCGCTTTGTAGAAGACTGCAGCAGCTGTAAAAACAAGAACCACAGGTTCCATGTCAGGTCCTTAATTAGCTTCATTCACATGGTTTGCTCATGTTGGTTTTATATGCAACACTTTGTTGCTTGTATTTTGGAGCTCATGATTTGCAATCTTCTACGTACATGCCTAGTATTCGACAGCGCGGTGGTTTTATGATTTGCAAAATGCGGCATGCTTCTCTTTATAGAAAAATGCTAGATGGAGGCCGAATTTCAAAAATTCAAATTCATATTTTTACTTTCCAACAAAAAAAACACCTATACCTAGAGACACATTACAACCTTATATACATGTAGAAAAGTTTGAATTTTTTTTTATTTTTCAAATTTTTCATCCTCCGTGACGCTAGGCCTCCAAAACTCCTGTTGATAGCTTTATTCTAAAAAATTATTTTCTTAGCCTGACCGAGTCAATAGAAAAATATATCAACATTAGGTCTGGCCAAGTCAATAGAAAAATATATCAACATCTACACCAACAAATGTGTTTCATTCAATTAATCATAAAATATATATATATATATATATATATATATATATATATATGTCTGGTGTAGATTAGTTTGACTTAGGACAGAGCTAAACCTTGAAATAATTTAGAGTTGGCTGCAGCTGAAGTCCAAATATACCGCAAACGCCTCATAAATTAGTTAGTGCACTGATCCATAAGATTATCTTACACACTAGGCAGTTTTACTTTACTTGCTCTTACACACAAAATCGCAAAGCACACTCAGCGGAAGCAACAAGATGCCAACCAAGTTCTCTAGGAGGAAATGCCAAAATTCGACGACGATAGCCGTCATGTCGTCTGGTTCATGCCGAAGCCATGGATATGGGGGAATAAATAGGTCAGCTGCTCTTCTCCACCAGTGAAAAGTAGGAGTGCTGTTCGCTCATCATCCTTTGCTTCTATGTGGAAGGCCCTGCTTGGTGGAGCTCCAAGTTGCGAAGGACGATCCGTGCAAAGATCTTCGCTTCGATGGGAGCTGTTGCCGCGGCTGCTGCCCACCGTAAGACCCGGGACGCCCCGGCTTTCTGAAGCAGGGCCGCGTGGTGCACAGCATGTCGACCCGCCGGCATAGTGAACTGCACGTGTCGATAGAGACGTTAGCCAGGGGGATGCAGGAAGTATCACAGCAGGGTCGGAAGAGGCGTATCACAAAATGAAGCAACTAAAGGGTACATTGATCGTTTGCTTCAAATCATGTCAAATATCAAGGAGCACAACAATGGCGCTATGCCAAGAGCTAGAAACAGAGGCATGCCTAAACATATATGCATGCATCCCCACCATAAATCTGAAATATACGAGAAAACGTTATGATATGTACATATTATGTGCTTTAGTTGATGAATGCTGATTGGGGCATTGCTACAATAAGAACCACCGAATGCTGGAAACTTGACAAAGTCGTTGAATCAGTAGTTACTTGTTAGGCATGCTCCTTATGCAAGAGGAAGCCCAGTTACTACAGCAAGACAATTACGGGACTCAAGTCATACCAGCAGTTGAGCGGGATAAAACGAAGCCAACCTGAAGCAGAGCAAAAGCTGCACAAGCACGAAGAACTGATGAAGGATTCCGTAGCGTGTCAACGAATCTAGCAATCTCAGCTCGGCTGAAGGAAGTTAAAATTAAATTAGTATCCTGTCTTTTTTACTCAAAATTAATACCTACATCATGCCACAAGCTCAGAAATAGTATGCAAGATAAGAAAATAAAGAAATCACAACAGCCCAACACATTATCACATAATAACTCGTCCAACAGTAGTCCACATTAAGCATGGCCCAACGCATTATCACATGATAACACTTTGAACAAATAGTCCACATTAAGCAGATATGTGCTGCACCGACACAGCGTTTGGAAACATAACTAGGATCTTTCACTACTCGGCGCATTCCTAAACCTAGCCAGCCCATCGGTACCCATCCTCTTTCCTGCTTTCGTTTCTCCAGACCATGTGTAAGAAAACCTAATACTAGCATTGCCGGTCATAGCAGACCTCAACTCCTGACTGCAATCACCGACAACCACAAGCAGCAAGCAAGTTTCTGAAGATATTTGAGGAATGAGAATCCCAAACAAAAATTGTAACAAACTTGTTTCGCCCTCAACTACATAAATAAATGCGCTTATTTTGAGCCAAACACATTTAAAGTTACTGTTTCAAACTTTACAAATCTCAATGGATTCATCCGCCTATTATGGATGAGCTCTAAGAATGTGAGAACTAACTTTGACATGGTCTTTAAATAAACAAATCATCCCACTGATCCTTTTGCAGTGCTAAACATGGATAGTAAACCAGAACTCAGATTGAACTAATGAATCAGAGAGTTTATATCAAAGGAAGATGTCTTGACAAAACTGCCCTCATTTAATATTTGAGTTGAAAAATCAAAGGCTAGCTGATACTATTCAATGGAATGCAAAATCAAACCTGCATCTAAGATGTCCAGCTTCTTGTATAAAAAGTGCGTCAGCAACCTGAGATAAGGCTGCTGCGCCTGAGGATGAAGCAGCCGTAGAAAACATTTGTGGATCTGAAAAGGTCAACACAAAGGCTTCTATATGCTTAAATGCCAACCTTCTTGCTCCCTCAAATTTTACAATTTTGGAACTACCCTGTGAGGATGTCCCAACCAATGCTATCTCATCCATTCTGCCAGTCAACAATTCAAGATTAGACCACATACAACACCATATATAAAGTACATGCGTCTATTTTCCTTCTTACTGCAATATCTCAAAAATCTTTGTTGAGATAAAGAATATACTATTTCAGCAGCCATACTACAGAAATTCTAGCAAAATATCTACAAGCAGATATGGAGACCATACTGCAAAGAGGCATAATTTGGAAGATATCATCTAGTGTGTGAGGAAGAGTGACATGTCAATGACACATTGGGTGGTGTTCTCTGACTTAGAGATCTTTGTGAATGGCACTGGCCTTTATACTGGCATGTAGCATCTAAGGTTATCTGCTTTTCAGATATTAAACAAGCGGTGCATTCCATACAATACAAGGAAGCTTTGTGAAGAAAATTTGCATATACTTCAACAAGTAAATTAACATATGGTGAAAACAACTGAATTATGGTATGTTTTGTCATGATTTGCACAGCTTAAGCAACATGAGGGAGAAACAATGACACAAATACAGCGTACCTTCCATCAAACATATAAGCAAGGGTTAGTGCAGCCATGAACCGAGCCATTTTTGAGTGTGATGATGAGCACAAGTGCACTAGGACAGGTACACCACCTTCTTCAACTATGCGGAGAGAATTACAAGAATAGAAAGCAAGATTCCATAGTGCACCAGCTGCAGTCTCATGAACATCCTGTAGAAATAGCAAGTAACATACCTTGAGAGAAATGAAGCTTTTCTTGTTTGCATGCTTAGCTTAGAAAGGAGGTACTAGATAAGGATGCAAATCATATATGGTAAAGTACCTTTAGAATCACATAAGCAGCAGAGATTAGTCAATCTTAACAATGAACTAAGGGCATCATCGAGATTCAAGAAAAGAGTGTTATGGTGGCAAGAACTTAATCTTGACTTTACTTACAATATTGATCAAGAAATCAGCTACATAAAGTTCAGATGAAGAAAATTAGATCAAACAGGGTCACAAGCTTCAAACATAACTGGACAAGGATGAAGACATGAAGTGCAAGATCATAAGACTGCTCTCAGAAGCTCAACATAGACCTATTGACAGAAGAAGAAACTAAGCATGCAGTACACTGCATTGGTGCATGATAGATGATACATCTGGTGCATTAACGCAAACAGCAAATAAAAGAACATGCGATTTTGTTTAAGGCATGTCAGTGTTTATATGGTCTTTAGCTCTTTATAAACCAAACATACTGGGTGCATTGAAGATAAGCAGCACTTACTTCAACTTCCGACTGTGCCAACGCGATTAGAGGTGGAACACCACCTTCCCTTCCAATAGCAATGCTGAAAGAGCAACAGAAAAGTTAGCAGCGGGATAAAGGAAATACCGGCAACTGTATCGTGTAAAGCACTTCCAATCCAAGACATCAAACAAAAGATGGAAGAGTTCAAAGCAAATAATGAAGCTTATGCTGAGAACAATTATTCACTAAAGTCTCTGCAAATTTATTCTTAAAACAGAAACAGTAAGGTATTACATGACTGTCATCTCTACCCACCATGATAGTATAGCATCTTACTCCATTTACCAAAATTAAGACATAGCAAAATATATGCACATAGTGTAACAGATGCATATGTTCTAATGCTTATTTTCACAAAATGATCTATGTCATCCTAGTGGGCGCATATATATATGCTTACCTTCACTCTGCTATGCGTCATTTCATGGCAAGAACACATTGGTGCGCATATATTTACACCCACTACTTGTTGTTATTCATAATAAAACCAATATTTGTCCATCAGATCATACTGATATCCTTAATGGTATTTTTTGTACAAATACTTTCCAAAAATATGAACTAAATCCTGAAAAATCACCCTCATACAATTGCATTGCAAGATTTGGACTCGAGAGGTCCAAGCCAAAACAGAGTATAACAAAAGAAAATTATAATAATCCAAATGCACAATAATGCCATCAATTCAGTTATTCAGTTACCTGTTAGCTTCTGAAACAGATAGTCCCCAGAGAGCACCCGCAGCTCTCTCCTGAAGACCGTCCGAAGCATTTAAACATTCTTGACAGAGTGAGACCTAAACAATTGAGTCATTTGTGTTAAGGAAAGAAATGTTTCCTATTAAAAAGAATATAAAAGGTGATGGGCCAGGTGAGTTTGCTGTCAGTACAAAAGCAAGGAGAGATAGAAGAAAAAAAAAGTGATTCATGCTTCTCTTGAATATGTTCCTAATTCAAAAAATCAAAATGGCAATATGGTTTTTTTTTTCTTAAAACACGGTCATGATTCTTCAAAAATTTGCTCAGGTGAAATTAAATCTAGATTTCCTTTAACTCAGCTCCCTCTATATGTTAGGCGTCACGTATATGCATAGGTAAAAGAATAACAAACTCACAATAGATGCAGAGAATATAAAGCCATACCAGAGCTTGAACACCACCAGCAGAAGCTATGGATTCCCGATTTCTATCATCAAATGACAAGTTCCACAAAGCGCCAGCAGCTTCTTGTCTAATTGATGCATGAAAAATAGCCCGATTGTAATTTGAGATATGTCACAAGATTCAAGGAGAAATATGTGATCGACTTATAGTTCAAAAGCTTGGCAGGTCAATGTCGCTTGACTAAAGCAGAATTATACCTGACGCCTTCACTGGGAGAATGTGTTAGTTGCACCAAAGCTTCAAGAGCACCTGGTTCCTGGCCAACAGCAGCATTATTGTTGTTGTTGTCTCCATGTGCAGCTAGATTAGCTAAAGCTCGTGCAGCCTGCATGCAAAATGATACTGGATTATTTACAAGACAACCCAACATCAAACTAAATCAGAACGCATATTTAAGTGATAATCGATAAGTTCTAAAACAAGAAGAAGAAGAAGAAACATTAGGAATTTGAGAGCTCATTAGAAGATTCAACTCTGCCAGCACAAGAAATCTGTGCACAACATGCAGTGGGAACAGCTCCTCTGGACTCAGCAAACATAAATCCAATAATGATTATCCACACAGCCCAAATTTAGTCGAAGGACAAAACAGGTTTGCAATGTGTTTTTATCCTTATTTTTGCAAACACCAATTGTAGAGGAAATGTGCAAGCATGCACTCATTCCTTGCAGCTCTGGACAGTGCAGACAAGACATAATTTTTTTTAAAAGGTGCAGATTCAAGTGTGTCTAACCGGCCAAGCACCACCTCTGTCACAGTTTAGCTTATTCAGCTGAATACAAGGGGGTTAGGGTAGATTTAAGCTATACATATTTGACAAAAATGGAAGATGTAGAAGCATTAATAAAAGCAAGGTATGTGTTATTCGTTAAAAGCAAGGTGTGTGTCACCTGCTCTAAGACCCCTTCAACTTTGCAGGAGCGAGCAAGCGTAACCAAGGCATGGATGCCACCAGCCGTTGCAACCTCCAAGCTACATTTGTCATCAGCAGCAAGATTTGCAAGTGCACCAGCAGCACGTTCCTGATAACAACAGCAACAACAAAAACAGCACATCCATTACAAACTGAATCAGCACAACATGTAAGGTGAAATTTTTCAAGATAGCCCTTACAAGCACTCCAGTTCCTGCAGGCCATCGAAATATAAGATCAACCAAAGCTTTTACCCCACCAGCCGCTGCGATAGCCACCTGATAATAAGGAATTAAAATTAATCATCATACCGGACAAGAAATGTGGAGCGTAAAGCAGTTAGAAACAGCACCGAGCACTCACAACCTTGTGTTCTTCTCCCACTGACAGATTCCACAGCCCCCCAGCAGCCTCTTCAGCAACCAGACGGTTTACCGACTTTGCCATGTTAGTGAGTATGGCAATACCTCCCTGATCTGCAACTGCTTTCGCAACCTTTGGATTCACGGATAAGTTGGCGATTGCCTACACAATGACATCAAGATGCATAAGAAACTATTGTCACTACTATAGCTTGAATATTGATACAACCATAGCTTGCATATGATTGCAGGAGTGAAAAACCTTTGCAGCTTCAGACTGCAGACTCTCCCTGGAGCACCTTGCGAGATCCAACAGCATCGGTATGCCCCCTTCGAGCATCACAGCCTCAGACCTTGCAGGGTCCACATTGGTGTTCTCATCATCGATAACCGCGAATGTTGCAAGCGTGGTGGCCGCCCGCTCCTGCACATCGTCCTGGGAGCTCTTGAGCAGGGTTAGCAGCAGCGCCGCGCCCTGGTCCAGCCAAAACTGGTTCATGCCATGTGGGTTGCTCTCTGGAATTCGCAGGAGGGACTGCGACAGGATCCATTCGAGCCATGTAATGAGGTGAGACACCTCATTGCGCTTGCCACTCGAAGAGCGACACTCATCGAACACCACAGTGTCCTTGACAGCCGTGTCTGGACACAGCGGGGCGGCGTCTGCGGCGATGAATTTAGAGATTGTGCGGTTGATGGTGAGCACGAGCTTGCCCCTGGAGTTGGCGAAGGCGGCCGGGCTGTGCGCCTCTTCCTCCTCGAGGGAGGCACAGTTAAGGGCGCATATGAGCCTGAGGGTGGTGGAGTGTGAGATGAGGCGGGAGACGGCGCCGGGGGAGACGTCGGTGCGGGATACATCTAGGCCGGAGAGGGAGGGGAGCTGCGCCCAGGATGCGGAGGCGGTGGCCCACTTGATGTTCTGGCAGCCGGCGACGGAGAGGAAGCGGAGGGAGGTGAGGCCGGCGAGGGCGGGCTCGTCGAGGGCGAGGCAGTCGATGAAGGCGAGATCGTGGAGGAGCGGGCAGTGGCGCGCGAGGTCGGCGAGCGCGTCGGCGGCGACCTCGCGGAGGCCGGAGAGGCGGAGGCAGCGGAGGCGCGGGCAGCAGAGGGCGACGCTGCGGAGGGCGTCGCTGGAGATGCGGTCGAGCGGGTCGGGGCCGATGTGGAGCTCGGCGAGGCCCCCGTGGCGCGCGGCGAGGACGGCGAGCGCGGCGTCGGTGAGGTCGCGGCAGCCGGAGAGGCGGAGCGAGCGGAGCCCCGCGGCGCGGAGGAAGGGGGCGGCCTCGGCGGCGGCGCGGCCGGCGAGGCGGAGGCTGCGCAGGTGGGGCGCGCAGCGCGGGGCGAGGGTGGCCGCGGCGGCCGGGTCGAGGCGGCGGAGGTGGAGCGCGGCCCAGAGGCAGGGCGAGGCGGCCAGCGCCCGCCAGGCGCGGCAGGTGGCGGCGAGGGCGGCGCGGTCGCGGTAGCCGAGGCGCGCGAAGAGGTGCAGCGTGGCGTCGTCCGGGAGCGCGGTCCAGTCGAGCGGGTGCGGGTGCGGATGCGGATGCGCCGCCGGGCCGTCCCTGGCGGCGCGGCGGCGCAGGCGGCGCGTCATGGCCGGCGGCGAGGCGGGTGGCCGATCTAGTCCGGCCGGGTCAGGTCGGGTCAGCTGGGTTTCACGCTTCCCACTGCAGGAGGTCCGACCCCGAGGCGAGGGAGGGGGAGGGGGATAGGGGAGGGGAGAGGGACGGCATGGCCGACACCACAAGAGAGAGAGAGAGAGATTCGGAGGAGAAGACCATGACCCAACATAAATACCTACTTACCACTCCAAATTATATACACACACAAGTAAAATTGCAATACCAAAATGAAATATACTTTTTTTAGAACACACGCATATCCTACCCCTATGAGCATCTTCGATGGACGGAGCCGGCATATCTCTTAGATCGATGAAGTCACATAGGCGGCTCTTAGTACAATAATGCAAGAACCAGGACTTAACCCCGGTGGGTGGGGATACCACTGTCCTCCTAGCCATCCAATCACGGGTTGGTTTGCATTAAAATGAAGTATTTGTAGTACATGTGTGTGTAGAAGCGTGTTAAGTGTTTGTGCTAGGAATTTGAGTTCTTTGTATGGGAGGTTTAAGCATGTGATTCTTCTTGAGTTTGATTATATTTTTTTTAGCTATGTTCATGTTATTTTTTATACTATTATTATATAGTTTTCGTGTATTTTTATAAAATTTTATTTATTGGACTTACATGTTAATTCAATGTCCAATGTCAGTTATTGTTTTCTACATATTTTTGGATTTTTCAAAAAAACATTTTCACAAGAAAGAACCAAATAAAAATATGTTGCAGAGGTTGAAGTCTGACACCAGCAACCAGAGAAGCACTGGGGAGCTTCGTGAGGGCAAAACAAGGCCGTGGCCCGCCCAGCTCCGGAGACAAATAATACTCTTTTGTACATGTAACTGCTTAATCCAATAGCATGTCTCCCTCGCATCCAGCTATGAGCTCTCTGGCCCGATTCAGCACTGAGCAAGCCACTTACAGATGAAGAGGTCCAATAGCCAGGCAGTCGGCCACCGCATGTAGCAACCCCTACGGTGACCCATCCCCATGCCACGACGGGCGTGGCCATGGCGGCTGCCAGCGGCTAGCCACCAATGAACTAACCAGGCGACGAGCACAAGACCATAGAACCAGCAGGCAGATAGCACACAAGAAATTTCATTTATTTGTCCAAATTTTACTTGACAACATCATCCTGTTACCAGTTTCCCTATACAGGCAACCTGAAATTTCACTAACTCATGCCTACTTAACTGTATGGTTTAGAAAAAAATTGGCCCGCCCAACTTATTTGTTGTAGCTCCGCCACTGCAGAGAAGCACAAGAGGGTAGCCCTAGGACCCCCGCACGGCCTGGACCTGTGCCGCGTGGAGCCCAGGGACCTCTCGACATGCCTGCCTCTATATATACCTAAAAGTTGTCGTCATATTTTTATCATTTTTTCATTATCGCTTCCTGATTCGAGGCGATCTTCATTTTAGCCATTTTTTCGGCACCTTGCGGGAGGGGAATTCATATTCTTCGGCCTCTCCATCATCCCTTGTTGCTCATATGATGATGGGGGGGGGGGTACTCCATACTCCTCTCTTGGAGCTGAGGGTTTTGTGGCAGTAGATATGTGTTCATCTCTCTCTTTCTCTTGCTCTCTCTCTGTCTCCCTCCCTCCCACTCTCTCTCTCTCTCTCCCTTGATCATGTAAGTTTTCAATCTTGATTGTGATAATGGAGTTTGAGCTATGTGATGTATTCCCTTCAATTCTCTTGGAGTTGGCTTCACGAGTTTCCTTATGTTGGATTGAGTGTTTTGAAAATCAATGAGATTGTGTAATGCATATATCTAGTTTAATTTTCGGAGACACCAGTAGTGGCATTGTGGTTTCTCTGTGGATTAAGATTAGAACGATAAAGATCATGGGGTGATTGTATAGTATAGTTTGTGGGCCTGGCTTAGGTGATATTTGGGCGTACCCTATGGATTAAGGTTAGAAGATTAACTTAGAGGTGTGCTTAACTATACCTACAAGATCTCATCCCACTTTGATCTAATATAAAGAGGAACTTTTTATGTGATTCTTTACCAAATGTCTTGATGATATATCATGTCTTTAACTACGTTAATGATGTTGAGAGTTGACACTAGTGAATGTATAAACCCTAAGCCTTGAAACGTCATTTTACTCACCTTTTTCTATTTGTTACCTTGTTGTCCATACTTATTTTGAAGATAAAATGATATTTTTATCATCCAAATTACCGTCCTCTTTGTCAAACTAGTGCACCTATGCAATTGAAAATTGGATTAGGTGTGTTGAGGACACAAGAGACTATTTATATATTGATTTCAGGGTTGTTTGAGAGGGAATACTTTCAACCTACACCTCTCACGGGTTGATAAAACTTAGGGCATCCACTTAGAGGAAATTGTTGTTGACCTAAATCATCTTGCCAAGATTTAGGTCTAGCAGCCTCCAAGTTGGCAAGAAAGATACAAAAGCTCATTCACGAAGAGAGCCTCAGGAAAACATGTGAGTTTACACCTAGCACTACAACCTCGTCACGCACAAACACCACCTGCCCGATGGTCACATGTGATAGAAGGACAACGATATCTACACCTCCACACTCCATGAAGGCGAGTGGCTGGCTGGGCTCCAATGCTGGTGGTGAAGGTCTTGTGGCCATCGCCGAGGCCCCAAGCGAGCCCAACATTGAAGCCATGACCGCAATGTTGATCTCACTCCCAGAAGCAATCAAAACAACAGGCACAATAGCGGGCAAGGTCTAGCACGAGGGTAGAAACCTACATAGAGACATGTCTCACTCTCATCCATGGAACTAACCCGAAGCTCAGACAGCGGAGATACAACATACACAACCAAGAGTTTGCCAAGAGCGGCCTCCGCTCTCATCTAAAGACTCCCAACACGCGTCACGTCCACGAAGCTCGGTGCAGAGCAGATCAACTGGATCCATGGGTGCAAACTGCAATGGCACGTCTTCCAAGCTTCTGCACTGTATTGGGTCCCTGCACTCGTGGGTACAATGGCCTTTGGATAGGTACCGGAAGCAACGGTCTCCAGCCACACCGGGAGAGCCGGACGCGTGATGAAATCATGGCAACGAAAGGCCGCAAAAGCATGCTGAGTGTATGTGCTAGGATTTTGAGTTATTTTGTATGGCATGTGGTTCTTCTCATGTTTAATTATTATTTTAAGCTATGATATTGGCATTTTCATCATTATTATATACTCTTGGCATCTTTTATACAATTTTATTGGATTAACCAATTAATCCAGTGCGCACTGCAAGTTACTATTTTCTGCATTAGATCTTACAGAAATTTTTTCCTCCAAGACCAATAGTCAAATAAAATTATATTTCGGGAGCCGAGAGCAACCCAACGGTGCCGGAAGTACCGCCGTCACGGCGAACTTGCGGGGAGCCATCTTGAGCAGCAAAGCAAGGCAGTAAAACCGGGAGAGCAGAGGGTGCATGACGACAAGACAAAGGATTTGGGCTTGCACGGGGCGGGCGCTTACCCCGCGACGAACACATGCCTCCCCATCTGCCCACTAATGGCTAGGTTGAAGCTGGGAGAGGCGATACTAGCTATGGAGAGCGTGGCAACGGCGCTAAAGTGGCATCCCGAACAACAGATCAAGGTCATAAAACTGGGAGAGAGGAGAGGGCGCGCGATGAAGGCACCAAAAGCGAGCGAGATGGGAATGTCCGCCTCCGCGAGTCCGTCCAATGCCGTCTAGGTGAGCCGGTACACCACATCGACAAAAATCAGGACCCACATGTCGGAAACATACTCAAAACGCTCTAATCTATCGATCAGTGTTTATGCAAAAAGTTTACCGTAGATGTGATGTTTTTGCCACATTTTTAAAAAGGAGTGATTTTTGCATACCTAGCCCTCAACGTAGTGATTTCTGCATTTGACCATGTACTATTGTCGTAGTAATGTTGCCAGTTTTCTGAAATTCATTGACATTTTTTGAAAATTCAAGAACATTTTTCGAATTTGTGAAATGTTTTTAAACCTTACAATATTTTTTGAATTTGAGAACATTTTGAATTTTGTTTTTTAATTCATGAACATTTTTTAAAATTTAGTACCTTATTTGAAATCCCGAACTATTTTGAAGATGAAAAAATAAGAGAGCCCGCCCCGCACTAGGCCGGCCCGAGTTCCCACGCGGGGGTGAGCCAGGGATGCGCGTTACCTCGCTTCCCATGGTAAGCCAGGTGGCCCCTATACGGCGCGTAGATCGCCGCAGAGGGAATTTCCTATTTGCCGCTCGTTGCGGCAAGTTGCCGGAGAAATGCACAGGCAAGCGGCCTATCAACGCTACTGGACCGGCCCATTTGAGTAGATCACATTGGCACTACCCCTTCGGTTTTGGGAAGGTTCCCTGAACCGTCTATTTTCTTTTTCTCCGGTTTTTTGTTTCTTTTTTTTCTTTTTTTGTGTGGTCGGGTTTTTCTTTTTCATTTTTATTTTATTTTTTCTTTTTCCAGAAATGTTCAATATTATAAAAAAGTTCAAATTTTGAAAAATGTTTTTGTTTTCAAATTTTGTTCCCAAATCTAAAAATGTTCCTTATTTTGAAAATGTTCCTGTTTTGTGGTTTCAAAAAATGTTTGTGGTTCAAATTTTTGTTCACAAATTCAAAAAATGTTATTGTTTTCAACATTTGTTCACAAATTCAAAAATTGTTCGGGGAGTTTCAAATAATGTTCGGGCTTACAAAGTTTGTTCGGAATTTCAAAAATGCTTCTTCTTTTTCAAAAAAATTGTTCACAAATTCAAAATACTTTTGTGGTTTCTATTTTTTGTTCGTCTTTTTCAAAAATGTTTGAAATTCCAAATTTTGTTCCTCTTTTTTAGAAGTGTTTGGAGGTTCAAATATTGTTCGTTCCTTTTACAAAAAATGTTTCGGAATCTAAAACTAATAGAATTTTAAATTTTAAAAATGTTTGCATGTTATGTTTTTTCACAAATTAAGAAATGTTTACGATTTTCAAAAAATGTCCCTATATTGAAAATTTATTCACAAATTTCATAGTGTTCATGTTCTTGAAATTTTGTTTGTAAATTCAAAAACTGTTTCGGAATATGAAAAAATGTTCACATTTTTTTATTTTTGTTATAAATTCAGAAAAATGTTCGGGAAATTCAGAAAACGTGCAAGCTTTTCCAAATTGTTCTCATTTCCAAAACAAATCAGGATTTTCCATTCGTTCTCATTTTATAAATTTTGTTCTAAATCTAAAATGTTGTCCCCGTTTTCAAATTTTGTTCACCAATTCAAAAATGTTCATGTTTTCAAAGCATGTTCTGGAATTTTGAAAAATGTTCAAGTTTCCAAAAATGTCTTGAAAATTTTAAAAATGTTCATGTTTTAAATAAATTGTTTATTATTTCAAACTAAGTTCCACTTTTCGAGTTTTGTTTACAAAATCCAAATATGTTCACATTTACGAAAAATGTGCAGGAAGTTGAAATTTCTTCATAGCTTTCAAAAGATGATGAGAAAAATCTTAAATTCGTTCACGTGTGTTAAAAAATATTCCTAACTAATTAAAGTGTTCTAAATTTGAAACATTGTTTGCAAGGTTTTAAGTAATGTTCCGTTTACGCCACTAAATGTAATACTTTATAGTTCACTCTGCTATTTTCGTCAATAATGTTCAATAGGTGGACTGGTTAGCCAGACTCATTCGCTAGTAGCAGGTCTCTAGTTCGAATCTGAGCTCGCGTGACACATTGTTTTTGCGATTGTTTTCGCCAGACAGCTTGGTTTGTTCAATTCAAAATGGGTCGGCCCAGTCAGGCCCGCCATGTGCGAAGGGAGGTCTGTTTGCCGCATTATACGGTGAATAGGAGCTCCCGCCGCAGAGCCACCGCGCGTGCACCCCCTTGGGGAACTGGAACTTTTATGGGCCAGCCCATTTTTTGGGATTCACCACCAACCGATATTTCTAGGAGCAACTAATTAACGAGCGCTTCTTCAGGAGCCACGCAACGATCACCACCACTGGGCGCACTCTCAGCCATTCGCCACGTGTCGCGCTCTGGGCGCTCCCTCCGAATTTTATTTATTTATTATTTTTTCGCACGTGTTTTCGGCTTTTTAAACAGATTTTTTTGCGGGCTTTTTCGACGTTTTGGTTTTCCACCGATCTTCCCTAGCTTTTCGACCAATTTTTTTTTTCAAAAAACGAAATTGTACAAAAAATGCTCTTTCTTTTTTTTTCTTTCGTGAAAGTCACGGTTTGCTTCCGCGAGAGGCACGGTTTTGCTTTCGCGAGAGTCACGGCCGTGCCTCTCGGAAACGAAAAAAACGCGATATTTGTTTTATTTCTTTCGCGGGAGTCACGGTTTTGCTTCTGCGAGAGGCACGGTTGTTGTCGTGGAATTGTCACGTCAGATGTCGTCACTACTAGGGAAAAACCTATACACAGAATCTTAGCAGCAACGCGGCTCAAAAAGGAGCACTGCTGCTAATTAGTAGTAGCGTGTGTGCGGGAAACTCACTGCTGATAAGTTTTTAGCAGTAGCGCGCTCTGTGTAAACCGCGCTGCTACAAATATCGACTGGTGGTGTTCACGTAACTCCATTTAGCAGTAGCACCGTGGCCCGAACCGCGCTACTGCTACGGATGTAGTAGTAGCGCGCTTTTACTGAGATCGCTGCTACTAAATTTCAAATTGACACACTTTTTGTCACTGTTAGCAGTAGCGCCGTGGCCCAAAGCGCGCTGCTGCTAATTCCTTATCAGTAGCGCGTTTCTGCTCCCGCGTTACTGCTAACACGCACCAACCCACCACCTTTTCCCCACCCGTGCCTCCCCTCCCCCTCCTCTCTTCCCTTCCCCCTACCTCCCCCACATGCTCCCACTCTCACTCTTCTTCTTCCTCAATACTTCTCCCCCATTACTCTTTCTCTTCTATCCACCTTTCTCTCTCTTCATTACTCCTACCTAACTACACCACCTCCATTAATGCATCTCCTTTCTCTTTTTCCTTTCCCCTCCACTAGTTGAAGTTGTCTCCTCCCAAATTAGGTAGCTCGGTAGATGTAGGATTTAGTTAAGTGACCTATTTGCCCCTTAACTAGATCTATCTTTGTCAAGAAGAGCTTTGTGCACTTTTGATCTCCCTACAACATCATCTCCACCGTGTGCTCGATCTCGATCGAGATAGAGGTGATGAAAATTTCATGCTTTTGCAAAATGGAAATATGTTTATGTGTGTGTGATATGTTTGTGGAAATTGTGTGTGTGGCACGCCAAATTGTGCTTTTGAGTTGCCTATGTTTTGCCGAAATGTCGATTTATTTCCGTTTCGGCGAATTCCGAGCAAACTCTAGATCCATATATGTCCTATTTTTAGGGAAGGCCATGCCAAATTTTTGTATGACTTTGATGCATGCATGCATTTTTATAATCAATTTGTTTATTATTACCGTGCAGAGTTGACGATGGTCAGTGGAACGATGGTGGACAGGTGGTTGCGGTCGGCGGTGCAGGACATGAAAGAAAATAACTGGACAGAGGTTTTATGTCCGTGTCAAAAATGCAAAGGAATAGTTTGGCTCGACCCCCATGACGATGGTCGTGTCGAAGCGCACCTGCTCATGACTGGTTTCATGGATGACTATACTCGGTGGATAATTGAAGATGAGGATGACGATGTTGAGGATGCCGACGGGGCAGGCAATGATGACACGGGGCAAGATGAAGAGATGATCGATAATGGCGGCGGGGAAGAGGCCGGACATGGCGGCGGAGAAGGGGCCGGACATGGCGGAGGAGAAGGGGCTGGACATGGCGGCGGAGAGAACGACATGAACTCCACACAGCAGAGTTCGTCGGTACTAAGTTCAATCGTGCGGGACCCTCATGTTTAAGCATTGCTTCGCAAGGAGACGAGTACTGAGAGAGCTGCTTCTAGAGAGGAGGCTAAGCTGGAGCAACTGGTGGTAGACTCGAACACTCCATTGTATGATGGTTGCAATCCTGAGGTGACCCGCTTGAGTTTCACGCTCCAACTCCTGAAGACGAAGGCTAAAAACAAATGGACCGACACTAGCCTCGATGAACATCTCAAGTACCTAAAGGATGTTCTTCCCGCGGGTAATCTATGTCCTACTAGTGTTGATGAGGCCAAGAAGATCGTGTGCCCTCTTGATCTGCCACACGTTAGATACCATGCATGCATCAACGATTGCATAATTTATCGGAAGGAGCACGCGGAAAAAACAAGCTGTCCGGTGTGCAATGCTTCTCGATACAAGGAGGCCGGGAAGAAATGTCCCCAGAAAGTTGTATGGTACTTACCGATCACTCCCCATCTCCAGAGATATTTTGTAGATCCCAAGGAAGCAAAGCTAATGCGCTGGCACGCGGAGAGGAAGAAGCCCGACGATGGAGATGATCCGAAGCTGAGACACGTGAAGGATGGAAGCCAGTGGAGAGCGTTGAACATCTTCTATCGGTATTTTGAATGTGATGCAAGGAACATCGTGCTCGGCGCGTGTACCGATGGCATGAATCCGTTTGGCAACCAGAACACCAACCATAGCACATGGCCCGTGTTTGTATGGATGTACAACCTCCCCCCTGGTTGTGCATGAAATCGAAGTACATTCACATGAGCATGCTTATTCAAGGGCTGAAACAACCAGGAAATAATATTAATTTGTATCTGGGGCTACTTCAAGAGGAGTTAGACACGTTATAGAAAACACCGGCCAAGACATGGGACGCCAGCAAAGGTGAGTATTTCAACATGAGAGTCGTGCTGATCACGACAGTGCAGGACTATCTCGGTTACGGATATGTGGCAGGCCAGGTGTGCCATGGATATTGCGGATGCACGCGATGCATGTATGATACAACGTCTCAGCAGCTAACGTCAAGGAAAGATGGCGGGTCTGGGAAAATCGTGTACATGGGGCATCGAAGATGGCTTGAACAGGACGACCCGTGGAGAAACCGTGGAGATCTATTCAATGGTCACGTTGAGCATCGAGGACCTCCACGTAAGCGGAGCGGTGCCGAAATCGATGAGCTGTTGAAAAACTGGAAGGAGTGCCCCGCGTCGGGAAAGATGATGAGAAAGGCGCCGGAGCCGCTGCTGAAGGTATGGAAGACGAGGTCTGTGTTCTGGGACTTGGAGTACTGGCACAAACTCGATACACCTCATTGCCTTGATCAAATGCATATCTGTAAGAATGTCCTTGAGAGCTTGCTCGCAACACTGATGAACATGCCGGATAAGACCAAGGATGGGCCGAAGGCAAGAAAAGACTTGCAAGATTTGAGAATCAGGGAAGATCTGCACATGCCGCCCCGTAAAATGTCAGACGAGACAGAGACGGAGACAGAGGCACGGGAGAAGAAGGGCAAGAAAATAAAGAAAGAGGATTATTGCCCCCCTTCTTGCTTCACCTTAAGTCAGGCTGAGATCAATGCCTTCTTTAAGTGCCTTACCGGAGTCAAAGTTAGTTCCGGTTAATGTGGCAAGATAAGCAGATATCTAGACACGGACAAGAAAAGGTTTAGCGATGAAGTCTCATGACTGTTATGTGATGATGATGCAGATACTACCTGTTTCCCTTAGAGGGATAATGGACAAGCACGTCCGTGACACGCTTATTGGTCTCTGCAACTTTTTCGACGTCATCTCTCGAAAGTCGATCAGTGTGAAGCAGCTCCAAAGGCTACAGGAAGAGATCGTTGTGATACTGAATGAGCTTGAGATGTACTTCCCGCCCGCGTTCTTTGACGTGATGGTGCATCTGTGTGTCCATATTGTGGATGACATAATAGACCTGGGGCCGTCATTCCTGCACAACATGATGCCATTTGAGAGGATGAATGGGATCATCAAAGGATTCGTTCGTAACATGTCCCGTCCGGATGGAAGCATCGTCCAGGGCTATTTGGCACAAGAGTGCATCTCTTTCTATGAGAATTTTCTATATGGCGCAGACTAGCCGCCTGGTGTTAGTTTTGTTTTGACCGTTAACAAGCACGATGGGAGGCTCGAAGGAGATGGTCACTGCAACGGTCGCAGGGAACTGCACATGGCATACTCAGATCGACGCAGCGACTTTGACAGAGAAAACTTGTTAGTGCTACAACACCTAGACGAGGTAGATCCTTTCGTGGCACTGCACAAAGAAATTATCGCAAAGAACTATCGTGACCGGGGGGTATGCAGGACGGACGCCGAAGTTACTAGAGAGCACAACTCCACTTTCCTGCATTGGTTCAAAGAGCATATTATTGCTAATCCCCCGGAGGAGGGCTCTAAGGACGGATTGCTCATATACGCCTTAGCACATGGCCCCTTGCCCAACCTCGTAACCTATCAGGCATATGATATCAACGGATACACGTTCTACACGGAGGCCAAAGATATGGACAGTGATGATCAGAACTCAGGGGTGACGATGGAATGCATGACCGGCAGCGACAACGGCGCAACTGAACGATTTTATGGAAGGGTCGAGGAGATCTGGGAGCTTGACTACTCTGGACTGCACAACACGACGATGTTCCGTGTCAGATGGGCTAAGAATGTCGAAAGAGAAAGCTGGATTTTCACTACGATGACTATACCCGACGCCAAGAGCGCTACCATGAACGCTATCGCAAAAAATGAGCCATGGGTACACGCTAAGCACGTGACACAATGCTTCTTCATAACTGACCCGCGCAATCCCAGCCGTGTTGTCGTGAGGAGAGGCAAAAGGAACATCATTGGAATGGATGGAGTCGCCAACGAGGAAGACTATGATCAGTACGGCAACCCAATGAGGGAAGATGACGACGATGATGAAGTATACGTCAAAAGAAGAATCAATACTACATTACCTAAGAAAAATCATACTCCATGGAAAATGCAAAGTCACAATGAGGGGCTCAATTATTCTTCGACGAACAAGAAGGGAAAGAAGCTGACTCAAAAACGAAAACGTCAGCACTGAGGGAACTTATGTTATCGGTCAAATGATGTAATATATATGTTCCTATTTTGTATACACACTTAGCCATTCTTATGCATGGGTCCAATGATGTGTAATATATATGTTCCTATTTTGCATACATATTTAACCGTCTTGCAATATATATCGCCCTCCCTTCGTTCACTGCCCTCGGGAAATAAAAGTGGGATAAAATAAAGGAAAAGAAAAAGGAAAACTGGCAGTAGCGAAGGTAGTAGCAGCGCGTTTTGCCTAAACCGCTACAGATACTGAAGGTAGTAGTAGCGCGTTTTGTACAAATGCGCTACTGCTACGTCCACTTAACCCAAAATTCTCACGAGCCCTGCTTCATCCCGCCTCCCCCCCAAATCCCCACTCTCCCCCATCGCACCGCCGCGCCCGACCCGGCCCCGGCGCTCGCCCCCGACTCCGGTGCCGACGCTAGCCCCCGACCCCGGTGCTCGCCCCCGACCCCGACCCCGGTGCTCGCCCCCGACCCGGCCCTCGCCCTCGACCCCGGCGCCGGCGCTCACCCCGACCCCAGCGCGCTCGCCCCCGACCCATCGGCCCT